>NC_056727.1:1048489173-1048591673 GCF_019279795.1 Protopterus annectens
ATGAAGATAGACTAACAACCAGGAGACTGTGTGCTCAGGCACACCGTGCAGTACCAAACAGCTGCATCTCACTCTCATCCTGCACATGAATGGCTGTAATGAAGTCACCAAGCAGAGTACTTTGGGTGTACACTGCAGAACACCAGTCCTATTTATCATATGAACCTGGAGGAAATTAGATAGATAGGAAAGTAAGAAAGCAAAGAACAGGAGGCTAACTATATGACAAGTGGAAGGAAGAAGGCTATTTTTCCAGGGAAAGAGACCCTTTTGAATATATAGAAAATAAGGGTAGGTGGAGAAAGTAGTGAGGGATAACTGAGGATGGTGTAGAAGGAGAAGGGCAGGTAGCAGGAGCAGACAGACAAACATAAGGCACATACTTAGACAGACAGGTGTGGTAGACATACAAAAGGTTAGGATGACAGTGGATAGACAGAGTCATACAGCGTCCTGTCATGGTTGGATGCCAGGCCAGCCTAGAGGGCAACAAACCCAGGGATTACTTTCCTGTGTGGCCAGTATTATGGGCTACTGGCCCCACTTATCACCCAACGAGCATGGTCTGTTGGTCACATGACTCCACGAGCTTTGCAAGAAGGTACTCTGCATTGTTACAACTGGTCTCCAGTTGCTACTGCTCCTTGGCAGCTTCCATCCTCTACAAGTGACAGTTTAAAGTCAGGACAGATCCCTCCAGATCCCTTCTAAAAGAGAAGCCTTCATCACCCCCTTCTGAGAAGTGGCCACAGAGGACACCAGTGACTCCTACTGGTCATCTTTCGTAGGGGAACCATTATCCCAATGCTAAGATTTCAACCTGATGGTCATTGATGTCTCAGCATCAAGGGCATTGTTAGGTACATACCAGGGCAAGCATGGACTCACTTCCTCCTGTTCTACAACTGGACATGTAGAAGGATGACACAATGGAAAAAACTGGTGCTACAAACAAAATCACTGTTGTAAATCAGACTGCCACAGATGTTATACACACCCACCAACTGAGACAAAATCTCTCCTGCCTTCTGTGAAATCCAGTCATGTTAAACTGTTGCTGTTCCACTGCTGGAAAACAATGTATGCACTCGTATATAACACCTAAGATGACAGAAGCCCTAATAGAAAAACATTTGGCTTTCTTGTCCTAACCTATGCGTCCCACTGGCAGAGCAGATCAGAGTAGCATTGCTCAAAATCCTTACACTGATGCTGGCTCTGCTCAGCAGAATAGATGATATCAGTAATGTCATTCACCATCCTGGCAAGCTTATGCCAGGCATCCCCTTCCATAATAGGCCATCATGCAGGTGATCATGAAAGTTCTTGTGTAGGAAGGGGAAGAAAATCTTGCTTCCCCCTGCATACCATGCTAGAGCCCTGTCTGGAGTAGTCATAGTGACTCAGTCAGGTCCTCTCAAAGAGTAAAATGGTTTCTACTTGTGCAATGATGCATATTTTCAGACCACGTGTCATGCAGCATAGCAATACACTGTGCCACTATTGCATGTCCCAAGAACTGCACAGTGGCATTACTGTACATCCCTAATACTGCACAGTGGTACTACAGGAGTACACACACGCTGCATGCATGAGCACTGGTCACATGCTTCATGGTTGCAGTAATGGGTATGGTTACCACCAGCAGCATGTTTGCATAAGGCAATGCACCACAGTAGCAGTTCAACAATGGTAGTGCTATGTAGTGCCATTTGCATAACCATCTTACTAATTATCCCTAGTTAGTGTGATATAAAGTGCTGGTGCCATTTTGCACAACACCGCTTATTATCATACATGTGTGGGATAGATGAAGTTTAGTAAAGGCTCTGTAGTTTTGCAGTTTCTTGCATTTAAAGGAGTCTTGCTTTGTAAAGTATCTCAGCAAGAGTAAAGACCCTGTGGTAAATGTCAGTTACACTGAAACAGATGTTGCAATGTACATGTAACAGACAACCATGGACACTAGCATGACACTGCACCATCTGATAGCATGTGTGTATGTATGTGTGTGTGTGTGTGTGTTTGTGTGTGTGTGTGTGTGTGTGTGTGTGTGTGTGTGTGTGTGTGTGTGTGTGTGTGTGTGTGTGTGGTGTGTTGTGGGAGTGGAAGCCATTTACAATGGAAACCTTATAAACGATACACATCAGGAGATTTGGGGTTACAGGCCATATATTGAGTCATGGCTATAATATATAACTGGGTGGGGTTTGTGCATAGCACTAACTACAGTTGAGAAACACAGCACAAAGGAGTAACCTGTGCCCAGGGCTATTGGACAGAAATAGTGGAAACTTTAGCAGATAAATAGGTCCATAAAGGCAGGGGCCATTGACCATAAATATGGCCATGGCCCCTGCCTTTATGGACCTATTTATCAGCTATGCACAGGTGCCATGACCATAGGTATATATATCCCACAGCATACCATACAGACCCATTAACTGACTTGTCTCACTGGCATGGCTATCTAAAGGTGGCAACACCTGGAAAGATCCACTGTCCAGGAGAATGAAATGCTACTGCTGCCCTCCACTCACATAGCATGTATCTCGTAGCAGTTCAGGGGAAATACTATTCGGACCAAATCTGACAAGGACTGATGCAGGATGTGAGTGATCTTGGCAGCAATAAAAGGTCTCTACAACAGGTAAGATGACTGATACAATACTGTCTACAATGAAAAGGCATAGGACATTGTGACAGACAGATCAACTATAGGGAGTGGACCACCAGCACTGAAGTGGCTCCCTCAGGTTGAGGAGTATTTGGTCTCACTCACTGGTTGGGGGATTGCCCCTCATATTATCTTTGATGTAGGAATTGGGCTAGCACTAGCCACTTGTCTGTCAGTAGTGGAAACACCAGGATAGTAATGTACATTGTAGCACAATGCAGCACACTCTACTGGATATTTGAAGGAAAGGTTTGACCAAGGCTCATCTGCATATCTGTGCTTTAAGGAACCTCTTGTCTGAAACCACAATAAGCTACATGACTAGGTATGTCTGTCAAAGTATGATATAGCTATGCTTTAATGTGTAATACTATGCATGCTGCAAAGGGTTAAGGGTCCTATATTTGTAGGCAGACAATGGCATCATATGTGTTTCTGCTTTCACAGGTTTAACTGGTGGAAAGTCCAGCTCAACATGTCATTGTAGGGCTGATATCAGCAGGGCACCTGTGGCTGATGACATTGGCAATATGCCACTGGCATGGTTTGATGACACAATGGCACTGTCTCCAATGTTACCATTACAGAGGCCCCTGTAATAGTACAAGTGTAGCACATGACCTCAACAGGGCATGATGGACATCTTTATCCCTTACAGACTTCATCTGTGGCCTCTGTATACACAGCATCTGAGGTGTGCTAGATTTACCTTATAGAACAGCATTAGGGAATGGTAATTTCAATATATCCAGTCCATACGGCGAGGCATGGCTCAGTTATGATTTAATATGAGTATGATCAGGTAACTTTTTATCTGATAATCTCCAGTTGCTCCCAAAATTCTAGGCTAGATGCTCAAATGACACATGCTCAGAACTCCCTTAATATGTATGAAGACAATTGTGTTCCATGGGAAAAAAAAATGGCTATCTGTAATTAAATTCAGCTAAATACAATGACTTCACTTTGATTATGGATAGCTTCTAGGATAATGTACATTACATCTGATTGAAAACCAGCTGCTTTAAACTCAATTGTTTAACTGCAATTGAGTAAAACCATTAATTCAAAAACAAAAATCACTTAAATAGTGCACCAATATGCCAAATTATTTCATACAACTACAGCGACTAATCACTAAAATGAGTATTTTTTGTAGGTGTAAGCTGCATAACCTGTCTGTATGAGGGATATGCACCTGCTAACATCTTATATTCTCATTCAGAATTTACTGCAGCTCAAGGAATGAGAAATGAAGAAAATAATTAAAATGAATGAAACTATAAACTTGATTATGTCACTTTTTGACTAACAGTCCAAAGTCAGAGTCCATAATAAATAAATTAATAAATAAATCAAGTCAGTAATGAATTGTGTCTCACTCTTGACAGATTGTATATTTTTATTCATTTTTTACTAAAGTTTTTCTGAATAACAAATATAATAACTCAATTATTTATATTATTAGACACCTATAGGTAAAAAAAATGAACTTTGGTAACTATTTACAATGTATGCAGCCATGGCTGAAAAGAAAAGAAATTACCTGAGTTAATGTTCTTAGATTTTAACAAATATCATTTGATATAAAATGATCTTTTAAGACTGAATAATCTTTAAAATTCATTCAATTCATAGAGGTGAGGTTTTGTAGATAAACACCAATAACAGATAAAACTTTAGTTCATGGATTTTTAGTCAATAACTTTGGAAATATCTTGTTTTTTTCTTTATAGTAGTCTCTCTGAAAGCAGTATCTCAGAGGGATGATAAGAATTCTACAAATGTTGGTGAACACGGTGCTTTCCATTTTCTTGTGATATTTTTTCTTGTTTTGGCTAAAATTGTCCATAGTATACAGCAATTCTCCAAATTAATTTGATATTATATTATATTATATTTTAATAGCTGACACACTCTGGTTAGGCTTATAAATGCCCTCGGGCAGATAGCCTAGCACCTTCCTATGAACCTATAAATAGAACTAAAAGTTTGATTAAAGAAAAGTATTCTGACCACAAGGCTTTAAGAACATTTTCAGTTTTGTTTCACAAATTGTGTATAAGTGGATAATCATAAAATATATGTATCCAATCAACTTTACATAACTGTTTGCATCTCCAACATTCAACATTACTTTCTTTATTAATTTTCATTCTTTAATCAATGATCAGTTTTCATTTTGTTTGTTTTAAGTAGCGAGAAATGTAATATTTTCCAATCTAAGCTATATCTAGGATCTAACCAGTTAAAATAACATTAAAAGTTGTTGCTTTAGTATATATGCTTCCATATTTGGAAAAATATATACCCCCTGAATCCCAGGATCTAGATTGGTAATGATAATCTCTTCTATTTTTTTAAACCAAAGAAAATTAATAAAATGTTATTATTTTTTCAGATATGTTTTACGTGGAGGTAAATATACTGCTTGATTTTTATATGTATATACATTTTTTTGAAATAATGCAATTTTTATAAATTGTAGTCAATCCTCAAATGACATTATCGATTTGTTCTATGAGGAGGTTACTTTATATATTTCTTCTAAAATTTGTCCATAATTTGCTTATTTGATTTCTTGTATATTTTTGTCAATAATACCCAAATATTTTAAGGCTATAGTTTATTTGCCTATAATGTTTTTGTATTTATTTGTAGATTTTTCTTTTTGTTTCTAATTATATAGTCTGATTTTATGTTATTGAATTATAGTCCTGTGATCTTTTACATTGTTTAATAATATAGATTACTTCTTCTAATGATTCTTTTAAATTTATTATAGTTAGCATAACATCTTCAGCAAAAAGCATAATTTTAGAGTTATAATTATCATCAATTCCTATTTCTTTTATTTTTGAATTGGTTTATATTGATACTGCTAAGATTTATCTTGCAGATAGAAAAAGGGGATATATGGCATCCTTGTTTTGCCTCTGTTAAATAAAATAAGATTTCAATACACAGGAGGTTCAGGTTAAAAAGTTTACTAGTGTACACCAGGAGGCAAAAAACGTACAAGTACAGAATTTTGTCTGACATGAAACAGGAAGCACACAATCTTATATAGGTTTAACATTCAAGCTGTGCCCACCTTACTGACGTGATATGTCACAGGGCATCTACATCATTTTAGCTTACAGTCTTCTATTCATAAAGCTGTTGATGCTGTATATTTTAAAAAAAAACTTTTCCTCTAGATACAATACGGTCTTGCTATCCAGCTGGTCAGACATAATGTCTTTCTGTAAAGTTACTTCTTCAAGGTTTCATATCAGTTCGAATACAATAGCAGATTCAGTCTTTTAATAATCTTCTTTGTTCTCTGTTACACTTTCCTACCAGCTGCGTGCTTATCTCAATAACACATATACAAGGCCAAATCATTCCAACAGGAAAGAGCAGAAGATTTCATTATTTCACACATTTAATTTCCTGACCCAGCAGATAATCACTTGTGAAAAGCATAAACATTAAAACTTGCTAAGCTAGCATCTGCCAGGGTCGAAGGTCAGCTTTGCTTCAAGCCACACTGCAGTTTCAAAACTACTTACATTTACACATGAATTAATCCTTACTGTTATATGATTAATAGAATAAAATGCATTATATACTACTTTGCTTTTAAACTAGCATTTCTCATATATTCAAATACACATTTTTCTAACATTTTCCCCCCTATTAATACTTTTTATTCTATTTTGAAGTATGCATAGTGTCATTTCATCTCCTAACCTTTTCCACTTAGGATTTTCAGCTAGGTGAGTCATTCAATCTATACTTCAGAAAAAATGTCATCTGAAATCAATTTTTCAATTTCAATATCTTGGTACAAAGTTTCAGTAACAGATACATCAATAAAATCTTTGATTAATCTTTTCATGCAGGGAATTCCACAGCAAACACATGCTCCTATTAGGAGAATACCCACACAAATGGCAATCAGAATATTCATTAGGATGGAACCGCACCCCCCAAATTGATTCTGGAAAAAGTCCGTCAGTGGGTTTGGGCCTGGTTCAGTCATGGCTGATACTTGCTGAATTACCTCTAGGTGGTTATTGATCTCATGATGATTGTCAGGAATATAAGCACAGCATTCTTCTTTGATAAGCGTGCACGTACCACCTCTCGCCGCTAGGGTGAAGTCAAGAGCCATCCGATTTTGTAGCACAACAGTTCTCATTGCATTCAGTTCATCAGTCACCAGTTCTGGGGCAGAAAAAGTTGCATTACTCATTACTTCGAGAAGTTTCGACAACTTCCTCAGCTCCCAGATCAATTTGACTGCTCCATAGGCTGGGAATATTCCTGCCCAAGATATAACACTGTCACTTAAGTCCATATGAGTCAATTTGCTTTTGTCTTTTACTGAATTGTGGTCTTTCCAGCCAGCTTCGATCTTTCCAACTGGATTCACAGGTTTTTCAACTGGACCTTCGGGTTTTCTAGCTGCTTCTCTCACGTTTTGTATCTTACCCAAAGGTAATTCTGCAGTATGTCTTATTGCCGGAACCAAATAACCCAAAAAACAACTGCCGGACCAATTCTCAGGTAACCATTTATACGCCTTTTTCCCACAAATAAAATAGCAGTTTTCTACTTTAGTACTAATACGCATCAGCCCTGCATGAAACATTTTCTGATCTATAACTGACAATTGTTTAAACAAAACTGGATTCTTGCGAATGTCATTCATAGTTGTTTTCAATGAGTTCAAATATGAGTCATAATTAGTATTGCAAAAAGTATTGCCATTACTATTCTTAATATAACATCGGTAAGATATGGTTATATTACAATTGCTCCAGCCCACCTGGAGGGTATCATTTTTATAAAAACATACAACTCCTTTTTGTGTGACAGGTAAAAATAAAGCTATTTTGTCCTGTGATCTCACAGTTCCTGTATCGAAAAGTAAATTCTCCCAAGTCTCATTTATCCCCAAAGGGACAGCGGACATTAGCAGTCCTCCATATGCTGTTGGTATAGCTGTACAAACCCAGCAATTTGAAATGTTCATAGTCTCTGCATATACACATTTCATGGCTAGGTATGTGTTAAAATTTGGATGCCAGTCTATAGATGTTTCATCACGCCTTCCCACTTTCACTTGTGTGGATGTATGTAGGATAAACCACAACAAGAGAAAAAGTGTCACAATTACAGTCAATAAATGTACACTCAACAAAATGATTATGCAACATCTCTGGGGTTGTTCTAAATTTCTATTCACTTTGTTTTTGGCCATCTCGGTCTGGTTGTGTATCAGTCACAAAGTTTTTATCAAGTTGAAAGTACTTTACCGGTTTACAATGTGTCAAATGAACCCAAGACGTCCTCTCAGCCACTCTGACTGCAGTAGGCGTTGCCAACAGAACCTGGTACGGTCCTTTCCACTTTGGACTCACCCAATTCTTCCTTTTCATCACTTTCAGCCAAATGTATGTCCCAGGAGCCAAGACTGCTTCCACCGGTCTGGTCTGTTCCTTATCTGAAAAAGAGTTAAACTGCAAAACAGATTTATTTGTTAACAGTTTCCTCATATAACTAGCTAATGAACTGTCAGCCTCTTGCTCTGCAGGCATGAGAGCTTTCCACTGAGGCACATAATATGCTCTCCCAAAAACCATTTCAAAGGGAGTCAAGCCCTTTACATTTGGAACCGTTCTCATACTCAGCAGTGCTAAAGGCAGACAGTGTATCCAATTCTTTTGGGTCTCCTCAACTAGCTTCCTAAGTTTACTTTTTAGGGTACCATTGTACCTTTCCACCAGTCCTGCTGACTGTGGGTGGTAGGCACAATGGTTCTTTAAGGAGATACCAAAAAATCTCCCAAGTTCGTGGATTGTCTGGTTTACGAAATGTGTGCCGTTGTCACTATAAATCCTTTCCGGAATGCCAAATCTAGTGATTGCTTCTTTTATCAGGGCTTCCGCCACTGTTGCTGCATCCGGGTTTTTGGTTGGAAAAGCTTCTACCCATTTGGAAAACATGTCTACAATAACTAAACAAAACTTCTTCCCTTCACATTTATTCAATTCTATGAAATCCATACAGATAGTATGGAATGGCTACGGTGGTATAGGAAAACTTCCTTGCTTGGTTTTAAATGCTCCTTGTGCATGGTGCTTGTTACAAGTATGACAAGCTGCACAAAATTTTTTTGTGTAGTTTGTGTATCCATATGTTTGGAATATTCGATTTACTAACTGTACCATCCCCCCTGTTGAGACATGGCACTGCCCATGGCTCAACAAAGCTGCATATCTAAATAAATTAGACGGCAATATCGGTTTTCTTTCTTTGGAAATGTACAGTCCATTCTCAAGAATTGCACCTCGTTTTACCCATTTTTGTTTTTCTGCTTTTGTAGTAAGCATCTGCATTGTTTTTAACATATCTAAATCTAAAATCTCAGAGGGTTGTAATTCCTCATTTAAAAGTAAAGTTTCTGAGTCTGAGGCTGCTTGCTTTGCAGCTGCATCAGCTCGTGCATTGCCTTTTGAAATCTTATCCTGTTGTTTTGTATGAGCTACACATTTACAAATAGCTACTTTGGTAGGTAACTGAATAGATTCTAATAACTCCAAAATAAATTGCACATGATTAATAGGTTTTCCACTAGATGTTATCATTCCTTTATTTTTCCATTGTTGTGCAAATACATGTACTGTAGAAAAAGCATACTGACTATCAGTATATATGTTCACACACATGTTTTTTGCTAAAGTACATGCCTTCATCAAAGCTATCAGTTCTGCTGCTTGTGCAGATAAGTTATGTGGTAAGGATTGGGCTTCTAAAATTTCAGTGTCTGTAACTACTGCATACCCCACGAGATTCTTCCCTGTAGAACCCCTTCTGTATGAGCCATCCACGTAATATGTCACCTCGGCATTATCCAAGGGCATATCTGTGAGATCCTGTCTAGGTAAAGCTAACTGTTCAATTTCCTGCAGGCAGCTGTGTGGTGTGCCATCTGCAGGAGTTGGGAGTAATGTTGATGGATTTAATGTCGTACATCGTTCAATTGTCATATGAGGTTGGCTCAGCAGTATAGTCATACATGAAAGATGTCTAGCAGGAGAAAGGTATGCCACTTTTTCTTGCAGTAAAATTATTGCAGCTGCATGAGGCACTCTCAATGTGAGAGGGTGGAATAACACCACTGAGGCCGAAGCCTGTACTGCCATTGCAGCTGCAACTACTGCTTGTACACAGTGAGGCAAAGATCGCGCCACTGGGTCTAACTGTGATGAATAGTAGGCTATGGGGCGTTGCTTGTCCCCATGTTGTTGGTCAGTACTGACGTCATATATCCTTGCTTACAATCTATGGTCTGAAAAAACTGTTTGTGATAATTTGGAAGTCCTAAAACTAATGAAGAAGCTATCAACTGCTTCAACCTGCAGAAAGCCGTTTCTGCTTCGGGTGTCCATTGTAAGATATCTTGTGCTGCCATTGGTGTCTTATATATCAAGTCAGTCAGTGGAGCAGATTCCAAAGCATAATTTGGTATCCAGCTCCGGCAGAAATTAGTTGTACCCAAGAAAGACATCATTTCCTTCTTGGTTGCTGGTTTAGGTGCTTGCAAAATTGCTGTTTTTCTTTCCTCATCTAGTATTCTACCTTCATTGGATATTACATATCCCAAGTATCTAACTTGTTTTCTCCAAAGTTGTAACTTACTTTTGTTTACTTTGTGTCCTTGTGTTGCTAAAAATTTCAATAGTGCTATGGTATCCTCCTTGCATTGTTGCTGGGTGGGGGCTGCTAGCAAGATGTCATCTACATAAAGTAGAATTTGACTACCTCCCGGTGGGGTAAACCCTGCCAGGTTGCTAGCCATTTCTTGTGCAAATATTGTTGGACTCTCACAATATCCCTGTGGTAGTCAAGTATATGTACAGCTTTTACCCTGAAATGTAAATGCAAACCAATATTGACCATCAGGATGTATAGGTATCGAGAAGAAAGCATTGCTGATATCTACCACAGAGAAATACTTCTGTTGTGGTTTTAGATCATTTAACAAAGTATGTGGGTCTGGCACCGTAGGTGCTCTAGGTATTACTGCATTATTTACAGCTTGTAAATCTTGTACCATCCGCCATTCCCCATTTGCTTTTTTAACAGGAAATAGGGGTGTATTACATGGTGAATCAGGAGATTCTACCAGTACTCCTTCTTTGAGTAATGCTGCTATTATAGGCTTAATTCCTATTTCTGCATCCTTTCTCAAAGGGTATTGTCTTTTCTGTGGCCTAAAAGCTGACTTTGGGGTAATTGTAACTGGTCCTGCTGTTCGAATAAGTCCTACATCTGACTTGCCTGTTGACCAAAGAGTTGTTGGAATTTCACATAAGGCCTTTTCTTCTTCTTCTAATAAGAACGCTAATCAGCTGTCCTTGCTAGATTGCAAGTGTACAGCTGGATGTGTCTGTGTCAACCAATTCAGTTTCTGTTTCTGTATCCCTTGTTCTGACAGTTCTAAATCAGTCTGTTTTTCCCATCTTGTTACTTTTTCTCCTAAGTCTGCTCATTTGACACTTTTGTTCTTTGTCAAGCTGACATGTGGTAATCGATTTGATCTATATAATGCAAGGAATTCTTGAGGTAATGAACAGCTAACTACACTGTTCCCCTCAGTATCCCAGTACAAAGTACGCAAAACCAATCTAGTTGCACGATTTCTAAACAATTCTTGCTCATACTCTCTATCAGGTCCTGGTGTAGTACAGTAGTATAGAGTACAGTGTAACAAATGCTGTCGATCAGTGTCGAGAGAGGGGGCTTTATTGATGGCTACATTCATCAGTTCCTCAGTTACTGCCCCTGGACCAGTCGTGACTAGGTCCTGGCTGTACCAGTAAAAAGTTTCACCCTCCGATCGCACTACAAAGGTATCCATTTGTCTCTGTGCCTCCATACCTTGTACAGTTGGAACTACTGCTGTGCCAAATATTTGCATAAGGTCTCTGCCCAATAGGTTTACTGGACACTTTGCAGAAACAAAATTTTACTTCTCTGGGTCATACCTGAAACAGGGTCAGTTATTGCTATATCATGGGAAAGTGGTTCCCTATATAGCTGTCTGTTTGCTGCTTTCACTAATATATAATCAGGTGATTCGGAATGTTCTGGTAACTTGGAGGGGTGTATCAAAGTCTGTGATGCTCCTGAGTCACACAGGAATTTGACTTCCCTTCCCTCCACCAGAAGTGTAACTTCCAGTTTCGTATCTGCTAAGTAAAGCTCTAAACTCAATAATGCTAAGTCCAAAATTTCATTTTCTTCATCCTCCATATCTACTTGCACTTCCTCTACTCCTTCTATCACATTTACGTCTGTTTTCTGTTTATTAACTTTTCTTGATGATTTCTGACTTTCACATGATGTATCTTCACTATCATATAGTCAGTCCTCATCTCCCTTATCTTCTGCAATTACCTTTTTGTTTTGCTTACAATCCCTTGCTAGATGTCCCTTTTTCCCGCACTTGAAGCATTCACCTCTCTGTTTTCTTTCTTCAAAATCTTCTGATCGTTTATCAGACTGTTTGTTTCCCTGGGCATTTTTCTTGCCCTTTTTACCTGACTGTAATACAAATACTTCAGCTCCGTCTTCAGTAGTGAAGACTTGTGCCTTCTTTTTCTTTTTACTATTAAAATGTCTTTCAGCATGTCTAGCGTATTCGAGTAAGGCTTGTAGCCTCAATGTTCGATGGTCTATCATATGCTTCGTAATGAAGCTACTAATAGGTGCAATGCAACCTTTCAAAAATGCATTTTTTAATTGTTGTTCATACAGAGAATCATTCGTTTGGTTCTCAGGAACCGACATACCGCTATGATTATTAAAACATTCTAATAATCTAGCATAGTATCCATCTATTGTCTCATTTTCCTGTTGTATGCATTGATTAATGCAAGTCCAGTCTGCTCTAGGTTTCCATTTCTCAGAGATTCGGTCTGTTAGACCTTTCACTCTGTTGTCTAACTCTGCATCACTATGTGGGAGGGGTTTAAGCTCTGCAATACGAGGATTCCAGGTGCCACAAATCATGTGCCAATCTGGACCTATAATTTGTCTTTCTACTTTTTCTACTTCTTCCCCATTCAAGTGGTAACTCAATCTCATGCCTTGTAAATCTTCTAAAAATTTCGTAAAATTAACTTTCGGATGGGGAATTCCCTCAGTAGCCTTCCGGATATCCTCCGGTGTCCATGGTCTATATACTAAGAGTGTTGGGTCCTGTCCTTCCTGTCCTGCCTGGGGATTTGGAATTTCTATAAGTGGGCATATTTCTTCCTCACTCTCATCCTGTAGGTTTCTCTCTATTTGATATGATTCTGTGTCCCTATGTGTTTTACGCGTTTGGGTCCTAGTTTCAATAGGATTTCTAACAAATGGTTGTGGTCTTGCTGAAACTTCAGGATAACGCGTGGGCGAACCAGCCTGTCCACTCGCTTCATATCCTGAAAAGGGTAAGGGAGGGGGCTAGGGAGGAGGAGGAGGAGCTGTTGCTATTACCAAGTTATTATCCTCTTTGTCTAAAAACAATGTTTTTGAATTTTTAAGCTTCTGTTCTCTACGATTTGCTTCCTCAATTCACCTGTGTGCCTGAGGAATGCCTAATTGGCGTTGCTTTTTTGCCTGACCTCCCGCATCAGATTTAAGCTGTTTAAGGAGTTTAACTAGTGAAGTTTTATCTAGTTTACCATCAAATTCATATTTGCTAACCCATTTCGTATAATACCTAACGTTATCGGAACGTTGTGATTGCATGTATTTTGCGTCTTCGGTTAGGGGCGGATCTCACGATGTTTTAGTGCACTGATTACCCATGTCAAAGAAAATGTTACGTAACCCTTTTTATCACGTGATATCAAGTTCTCAGTTCCTGTTCACAGTTTATCTAGAATAACTGCCTACCTTATTCTGTTACCCTGATCTATGACCAAATATACAGTACTTCCTTTTGTCCCTGATCTGCAAAACAAATCTTGACAACAATATACTGTAACCTAGTCCCTGATCTAAAACAGAAAAAAGGCAAATTCTTCCTACCTGAGCCTCCGGTATTGAGAAAATCCAAGTTCCGCTTTTCGGTCACAGATCAGAAAGTGGCCAGCTTCTTTACACGACAATTCAGTCGGAGGTCTTTTCACTCAAGAAGAACCATTTCGATAACTTCTCCTGCGCAGTATTTGACCACCGATACACTCTGATCTGCGACTTACCAAGGGAATTCCATCTGCGAAGGACCAAACTGTTAAATAAAATAAGATTTCAATACACAGGAGGTTTAGGTTAAAAAGTTTACTAGTGTACACCAGGAGGCAAAAAACATACAAGTACAGAATTTTGTCTGACATGAAACAGGAAGCACACAATCTTATATAGGTTTAACATTCAAGCTGTGCCCACCTTACTGACGTGATATGTCACAGGGCATCTACATTATTTTAGCTTACAGTCTTCTATTCATAAAGCTGTTGATGCTGTATATTTAAAAAAAACTTTTCCTCTAGATACAATACGGCCTTGCTATCCAGCTGGTCAGACATAATGTCTTTCTGTAAAGTTACTTCTTCAAGGTTTCATATCAGTTCGAATACAATAGCAGATTCAGTCTTTTAATAATCTTCTTTGTTCTCTGTTACACTTTTCTACCAGCTGCGTGCTTATCTCAATAACACATATACAAGGCCAAATCATTCCAACAGGAAAGAGCAGAAGATTTCATTATTTCACACATTTAATTTCCTGACCCAGCAGATAATCACTTGTGAAAAGCATAAACATTAAAACTTGCTAAGCTAGCATCTGCCAGGGTCGAAGGTCAGCTTTGCTTCAAGCCACACTGCAGTTTCAAAACTACTTACATTTACACATTAATCCTTACTGTTATATGATTAATAGAATAAAATGCATTATATACTACTTTGCTTTTAAACTAGCATTTCTCATATATTCAAATACACATTTTTCTAACAGTCTCTCTAATTACTGGAATAGGTTTTGAAGTGAGAGGTCCTAGTTTAAAATAAGCTTTATTGTCTGAGTATATATTTTTAGAAGAGATACAAATTGTGGTGAGAAAGTAAGTATTTCTAAAGTGTTGAATAAACAGTGCAAATTCAATGACTCAAATGCTTTCTCAGTATCTAAGTTAAAGAATAATGCTATTTGTTTTTTATTATTGATTGTATGTTAGTGTTATTATTTTTATGGTATTGGATATCTGTATTTTATATTTAAATATTGTTGAATTTGTATTAATTATTTGTGATATAGGTTATTTTATCCACTAAAATGGACTTAAAAAAACTTATAATTTGTGTTTAAAAATGAAATGCATTTATAAGAAGAGCATAGTTGGGGATATTTATTTTCTTTCTATATTGTTGTAATTACAGAATATTTACAGGATGTTGGTATTATTTCATTTAGTTGAATATCTACTATGGTTTTAAGAAGAAAGTGTTTTTGGGAATAATTTTGCAAAATTCCCAAATTATCCTTTCTATTCCTTGCAAATTGTTAGTTTTACATTCTGTTATCTTGTTTACTAGATCTGTAAAAGAGATTTGTTTAAGTAGTATTTAAGTTATTTTGGAATCGCTTTGTGTACAATTGCTCCAAGAATGGAGTTATGTTTGATTTTGGAGAGTCCTTTTGATGTAAGTCTTGTTTCATAGATACATAATAGTGTTTACATGCTTCTAAAATGTCACCAATATGTGTACATATTTCATTGTTCTTTTTATATTCCTTATTTCTGTTATATAATTAGATCTAGTTTAATTTTTTTATTATTTTTGGATAGGTTATGTATATATCTATGTGCCATAGCAAATGAGGTCCTTTCTATATTTTCTAATGCCAATGTAGTTTTTGGGTCAAAATTTCATTTTACCTTTTTATTTAGGTCTTCTATTTCAGACTTTATAAGCCTGTCTGTTTCTTTAAATTTGCTTTTAGCCATATAATATTTAGCTTGAATTTCTAGTAATTCTCATTCCCAGTCTTTTATTTTTTATACTATGCTAAAGATTTGCCAAATATGTATACCTTAAAAGAGTGACAAGTCATAATTTTGCTTACTTTGAATTATTAATTTGCATAAATAAATGTTTTTTTGGAGTATAGCCAAATTTTACATTCTTTTAATTTAGTAATGTAGTCTGGAATTCTATTTATTAATAGTAATTGTTTAAAGTTTATTTCACTTTTCATGATAGCAATGTGCTCTAAAATAGGACAGGAAGTTATATTAAAGTTAAATATTTTTGAAACAACATCCTGTGATATCAGTAACCTGCCCATTCTAGTTTAGGTAACATGAGCAAAAAAGTAGTGTATAAAGTTTAATTATAGGGCCCGATTCTAAAAGATTTGCCCTCAGTGACCACTTACTCTGAGAACAGGCTGACAGCAGGTCTCTTATAATCTGGCCCCTGTAGCAAGCTTGTTTATAGATAGGCCTTACATCGAAGTAAGTCACTTACACTGAGAGCAGGTCTTTTCAAATCAGGGCAGACATACACTGAAACCAACTCATTTGGAATCTGTCTCACAATCTTTCATAAAGAATGTGTATTATAAATTTAGCATTTCTATCCAGATCTCAATAGCCTTGACCTTAAGAGTTAATCTTGGTGTTCAAGTGGCACTAGAATCTAACTCATTTAATATACAGTTATATCTTCCTATTACTAAATTGAGTTTAGTGTTGTCATCTATGATATTCCAGTGCTTTTTAGATAGTTTGACTCTAATCCCAGGGAAACAATACAAATTAAATAGAGTTGATGCTCTATTATTATATTTTTTAACTATAAGAGACATTGTACTGCAGTGGTGGTGCT
The DNA here is from genome assembly GCF_019279795.1 of Protopterus annectens. Lineage (NCBI taxonomy): Eukaryota > Metazoa > Chordata > Ceratodontiformes > Protopteridae > Protopterus > Protopterus annectens. Next base: position 1,048,505,728 of record NC_056727.1, read on the forward strand.
GCGGTAGCATTATCGCCTCACAGTAAGACGTTGTCCTGTTTGATTCTCAGCTAGATTGTCTTCTGTGTGGAGACATGTATGAATGGGCGTACCTTTGTTGAAGGTTGTGCGTCAGGGCCGGCAACCCGGCACGTAAAGATCTACTGCCAATCATTAGTGGACCGGAGTTCCACTGTGGCGACCCCTAACCGGGAAAAGCTGAAAGACACAACTATGAGAGACATTACAATTTCTTGATCCTCAAATTTATGTTCTGTCTGATTACAAATTTATATTCTAGCTGATGTAATGGTATATTATTTCTCCATAAAATCATGACTCCCTTCTTTTACTTCTAAAAGCTGATGTCTTAATACTGTTGTAGATTTACCTGATTTCCAGGTATGTTTATCTGAATGACTAATGTGTTTCTTTAATAAATATGAGCTGAGTCTTATTAGTATCTAGATATTTTATCAGGTTTGTTCTTTTCTTAACATTATTTAATCCATTAACATTTAAAAATACCAGAGACAGCTCCATTTAAGAAAAATTTAATTTTCTTGAGTGTATATGTTGCCATATACATTACTTTTTCACCTCTTCTTATTAATTTATGTAGTCTAGAAGGCATTTCAGGCATGGAGACGGTTTTATAATTAAATACCTTTTAAAATAAACTAAATTGTTTAGATACATGGAATTAATTCTTATCCTAGAAAAGAACAATCCTGGTAGACTAACCCTCTCTCTCAAAGCTGAGTCTGTAGCTTTATAAGTAAGTTAGCATGAAGGAGTATTAGAGCTTTGCAGGTATTAAATTGTTAATCTGGAGCTAATGTTTTTTAGATTTTTAGTCATAAGAGTACTTATATAATCAAGATGTATCTTTCAAACATTCCAATTATAATAATGCTGTAACAATATAACAGTTTCAAGTATGTTTTTTCCTTAATATTGATGTTTATATTTACTATTAATGTACATACAAATGAAACAACATTTTCATTTGTAATAGCATGTTAACTGTTGATATTAGTCAGGCAAAAGAACTCCTAGCACAATTCTTCTTTTTACTCCTTAGTAAATGTTTTTTAACTAAATAAAAAAGTTCATTCCTTTTTATTGTTCATATAATTTTACAGTTCATGTTATATCATAACATTTAAATAGATGAATAGTGGATTTTTAACAATGACATCTTTTTAGTATGCATATTGTGATTGTATTCTATACTTTCAAAACACAACAATTTACAGCTAACAGAAAGTCTAAAACAATTTATAAGTAGTCATTCTCTTTTCTTAGACAGTTATTATCATCAGTATGGTTATTTAATGTTGTTTGTAACATCTTCTCATGTAATTATCTTTATATTATTCCGATTCTGTATTTAATGATGATGCTTATATTTCTTTAACAGGTATTACATCATATTTGTATTTAGTATTCATGTCATAATGTTTTTTTCTTATCTTAAGAATGTAATCTAATGTTATTTTTCATATTTGTATAATTACTAGTTCTTACAGGTATGCCCAGCTTTTCCCATTCCAGCAATTTGCTGTCTGATGAGTGTTATAGTATTGTTATACACAGTCAGTAACAAAACTGAAGGCAATGGGGTCTTAATGGGGTTCTCTAAACCTTCAACACTACCACACTAGGCGCATTTTATAATTCTCCATTTGTTTACCAATTTCAGCATCTCTCTATCTGGATTATATCTACCCTTTTGATAACAGTTATTCTAATTCACCCCCCTGAAGGGCCTGCCTGCCTAATTCAGCTTCCCTCTTCAACTCTAATAAGCTACAATGTTTACAGGAAGCTGTGCAGGAATCTAAACAACTATGGAACAGTTAACAATCTTCTATTCATTTCCCTGCTTTCCACCAAAGTTTTCATTTCTTGAGCTTTAACACTTCTAGGGGAATCCAGCTTTTTTCATGTTTTTTTTTTAAAGCTTGGCCATTTAACAAGCCATACTCAAAACTTTATCTATCTACTGCTTCTATATATGTGAATAAAGTTTGGCTTATAATGTATCTTGTTTTCCACTTATTTGAATTTATTTAATTAATTATTTAAATGTTTTATGACCTATAATCAATGTTTGTATGCTTTCATTTATTTGATTTTATATCTAATTAGTTAAATGAGAGCTGAGCACCATGGATGATTGGTTACTTAGCATGTTACTGCAGGAAGATTTGCTCTACAGCAGAGATCACGTTGAATGCTGGAAGGTTAAAGCCACAAATTCTTCATTTAGTTCACCTCATTGAGTAGGTTTTGTTCTTCAGTTGCAACCAAGAAAAGGCATTCCTATGTGTTTTGTTTCTGTATAATATCAAATATGTTATTTTTTATTTATTTTATTTTATTTTCACTTTGATTACCGGGGAAGTCCACTGGGCCAGAATGTGCCCATTTTCAGTGGAGGCCCGGGGAGAAAAGCTCCATAAGCAATACGATACAATAAAGGTTACATAATGTTAAAGGTAAAAATACATGTATAAAATGTATACAGTCAGGAAAAGCAAATACATAAATGTACATCATAAACACAATTAAAGATAATAGATAATACAGTTTACAGGTATTTCTATTCAGAGCAGCAAGTTTCAACTGTCTGTAATATAAAGGATCTGAGGTTACTTAATATTTACAATATTTACATACTTGGAGTCAAGAGAGAGAGATTGCTTAATCAGAGAATGTTAGCTTAAGTTTGTTTTAGGAGAATAGAAAATAATAGTTTGAGGGTAGCGTGGAGCAAGGAGTATAGAGAGCTCAATGGGGAAAATTCCCTTGAATTTATGTAGGGTGAAAGCAGGAACATTTCCATTTAGTAGACAGGTATGAGAAAAGTTGGGTCTTGAAGGATTCCGAGTTTGGTGTAGTCCTAAGTGAAGGAGGGAGGGAGTTCCATTTCTTGCCTAGAGAGAAAGAGAGGGAAGGAGCTGGCCTGCAGGATGTTTGGGTTTGTGGATAGAGATTAAATTTTGGTGTTCAGATCTGAAAGATCTATTTGGGATGTATGGGGGAAGGATGTTTGTTAAGGCTGGGCATTTATCTGGGTAGAATATTAATTTGTGAGCAGTGGTTAGTTGGAGATAGTCTAGGTGGTTAGAGAGTTCTAGCCAGGTTAGAGATTGTAGGGTAAGGCAGTGGTGAGTAGAGGTTTTGGATTTAGTTGCAAATTTAGAGATCTTATTATAGCAAGTTTCGAGTTTAGAGGTGTTGGAAGAAGACAGGTTAGTTAGAAGAGGGGCTCCATATAGGAAAGAAGGTAGAAGGTAGGTAGTTGCTAAGGTATGCCTAGAGGAGTTGGAGAGAAAGCGGTTATTCCTATAGAGCATACCTAGCTTTTGGTGGGTTTTCTTTATGTTTTGTTGTATGTGGATATCGAATTTAAGGTGTTCATCTATGGTAATGCCAATGAGTTTTGCTGAAGGGACCACGTCTATAGTGGTGTTGGTTTGGCTTAGGACTTTGAAAGCATTTTTGTCAAAAGAGAAAGCCCTGGAGGGAGGGAAAATAAGTATTTTAGATTTATTAGAGTTGAGGGAGAGATGGTTTTGTTGCATCCAGTTCTCAGTAGTGGAAACAAACTATTTGGGTTTTAGTCAGTAGTTCAGGAAGGTTAGAGGCAGTGCAGACTAAGGTACAGTCATCAGGGTATTGGATAACTGTTGTGTCAGGGATGACAGTGTAAAGGTTTTTTATGAAGATGCTGAAAAGCATGGGTCCGAGGATGGATCCCTGGAGAACGCTGGTGGGTGTTGGCAAGAAGGAGGAGGTAGAGTTCTTCCATCTGACGGCTTAAGATCTGTATGATAGGTAACTGGAGAACCAGGATAGAGTATCAGGGGAGAGATGAAGGTTGGCAAGATGAAAGAGAAGGTGTTTATGGGAGATGGTGTCAAAAGCTTTAGAAAGATCTAGCAGTACTGTGGATACTAGTAGTCCAGAATCTTGGGATTGATTGACTGATTCTAAGAAGGATAGTAAGACAGTAATGGTGCTCTGACCAGGGCGGAAGCCATGTTGGGTGGGTGTTAGGAGGTGGTTCTTAGTTAAGAAATGCATAAGTTGGTGGTGGACACATTTTTCTAGAATTTTTGATATTGGTGAGAGTAGGGCAATGGGGTGGAAATTGGAGATATTGCTGTTTTTGCCTCCTTTGTGAAGAGGTAGAATGTAGGCTGAATGCCAAAGTGTGGGTACATATGACTCTTTTAAGGATCTGTTAATTAGGATGCTGATTGGTAGAGCAATACCTTCAGCAGCACATTTGTGGAAGGAGGAAGGTATGTTGTCAGGGGCATTAGAGCAAGGCTTTAGTTTGGATAAGAACCTTTTTATAAAAGTGGTTGAAACAGGTTTGAACTGGAAATTAAGAGGACAGTTATTAGGGTTGTTGGGTGTTGAGGAAAGAGAGTTGGATGGATTATTGTTTGGGAAAGATTTGGTTAGCTTAGCTATGGATTCTGTAAAGAATGTGTTGAAGTGAGAGCTTAGTTCTGTGTCAGTTATATTAGGGTCAGGGCAGGGATTGTTCCTGGACCCTGGATGGAGTAGAGAATTAATTGTTTTCCAGAATTGTTTTGGGTTCTTGCTAATGTTGGACTGAAGTTTATTGTAGTAGTTTTTTTTTGTCTAAGGTGATAAGTTTTTTTACTTGGTTGCGGAGTTGGGTGTATTGGAGTAAGGAAGAAGACATTTTATTTTTCTGGTAAAGCTTCCAGGATTTGTCCCTGCGATGCATGATTTGTTTTGTTTCTTTGGACAGCCAAGGAGCAGAATTAGCTTTGACTCGTTTGTTACTTGGAGGGGCCTGGGAGTTAAGAGTATGTAGGAAGATAGAGTTAAAATGTTCTACAGCATTGTCAAGGGGAAGAGTATTTAGGATTTGCCAGTTAATTTGTTTAAAAGTGTTTGAGAAAATTGCGGGGTTGAAGTTGCTGAGATTACGAGTGTGGATGTAATGGTGTTGATATTGGGTGGAGTTAGCTCATCGATGAATGAAAGCAGGGAGATGGTCACTAAAGGCATCTGGGATAGTGCCAGAGAGAATTATTTTGTTTAGATGGGAGACTAGGATCCAGTCAATGATGGATCCTGGGGGGTGGTTTTTGTTAGGACGAGTGGTTGAGTGGATTACTTGGGTGAAGTTGTAGAGGTTAATGAATAGGGAGGGGGAAAGCGAGTTGATTTTATTCCAATCAATATTAACATCGCCTAGAATGTAGGTTTCGAATTTTATTTCAGTTGAGGCCCAGTAAAGAATATTTTCAAGGGTAGAAATGTTGTCACCTGGGGAGATATATAGGGAGATAATGCAGATAATCTTGTGTTTATTTAATCATAGGAGACTAGCTGTTAGTTCAGAATTTTTGAATTGTGGAGTTGGGATTTGTAGAGGGATTAAGGAAAGAAGGTTAGAGTAGATTAGCGCAGAGCCTCCACATTTTTTATGTAACCGGTCACTTCTGTGGATTTGGAAACTAGGAGGTGAGATTTCAGAGTCAGCAATATGGGGTTTTAGCCAGGTTTCAGAGATGGCTAAGATGTCAGGTTGGTTGTGGCAAATCCAAGCTTGTACATTGTGTATTTTGTTATTAAGGCTCTTGGAATTGATAGTGAAGAACTTAAGGGTGTTAAGAGAGGAAGCAGAAGAAGAAGAGGGAGGGGGGAAAGGGTTGTGTGCAGTGGGAGAAGTAGGGGGTGGGGGAAGGAGTTGTTAGTAGTGAGGCAAGGGCCAGGGTTGGGATGGATATCTACAGATAAGGCTAGGTCATTACAGGGAATAACTTTTAGCCTTTTGGGTTTGTGTAATAGGAAGCTGTTTGGGGCTAGCAGTAGTTTATGAGTGAAAGATTTTGTTGTGGTGGAGAAGTGTTTGGGATGGAATAGGTACAGTAGGTTAGGTGGAATAAGAGAAGAAGATATGTTGTGGAAGTGGGTGGATAGAAATTGTTGCAGGTGAGTGCAAGGGATAGTTTGAGTAGAAGGTAGGCATAGTGGTGTTTTGGAAGAGTAAGAAGTAGCATAATAAAGCGGAATTAGTAGTACAAGAAGGGAGCAAGGGACATGGATAGTATAAAGGATTTGGGAGGGCATGGTTAGAATGGGGGTGTTGAAGGGAGAAATGAAGTGGAAGTGAACAGGCTAATTGGGAATGAGAGCTAAGGAAGTAGATGGGGTTATAGTTATTTACAGGGGGAGAGAAAGAGACTAAGTGTAGGGAGGAGTGAAGTATAGTGGAGTGGGAGGAGTAAGAGAGGGAGGGGTAATATGGAGAGGACTATGATTAGTTAATTGGTATAGGTGGGAGGGGAATGTGAGGAATAAATGCAGAGGTGCTGTGGGTGGGTGGAATTTGGGGGTAGGGTAGGGGAGCGGAGTGAGCCCGCAGGGCGAACAGAGTGGGAAGAGCCAAAGGAAGGAGAATGAGAGGAAAACAATCAGTAGAGTGTGAGAGCCAGAAGGTAAGTTTGCAGTAATGTGTAGTAAGTTAAAAGACTGACAGAGAAGTAGAGTTGTAGGTAGATATATAGAAGGATGACAGTAGAAGAAGGTAAGAGGCTTTATGAGGGATAAAGATGGGGTGTTTGCAGAGTGAAAATGTGAATAGGTAATCCTGGGAGAATAGTGAGGGAGAGAGCAGTAGAAGAGATGTCTAGGAACTATGTAGATAAGGTAGAGAGTGGGAAAAGTAGTACAGACAGCAAGATGGTAGAGGAGCGCCACCTAGTGGGCAGTCAGTTTGAAGCAACAAAGTCCCCTGTAGGGGAATATCAAGTTAGGGGAAGGAAGAAGCTATTGAAGTCAGAATAGGGGTATAAGTATAATAGGGAGAGTAGGGTTATTAAGAGACAAGAAAAGGGGAAGTTTTGGCTGCTGGCTAACCTGGCAGGGAAGCACGTTGCGACCTACTAGAAATTATGTACTACCTTTAAATATTACAAAAAGGTTAAAGCAGTACACATACTTTCACTGAAAGTTCCTTGCTGGGAGCAGATGGGATTTTAGTTTTGATTTAAAATTTCCTTGTTTGTGGGTTCTTAGCATGGACTTCCATCAGGGTACATTCAGGAGGTTAGAGCATGAATAGGCAGGAACACAAGCTGGAACATGCAAGGAGAGAGAAAAATGTAATGAAGCAGGCAGTACAAGAGTCAAGAGTTTACAAGCAGATAGTTTTAACATACACAGTTAGATTTGCAAATTGAAATGGATATAGCAGCACAGAAGAAATTAAGTTAAACTCTATCAAATACCACAATATCACAAAACAAAGCACAGATAGGTAAAATTGTGATTAATAAGTTCCTAATGCACAGTGTTTATTGGAATGAGCTGTCAAAAGCAAATTATCTGACTAAAGTTTAGCAAACTGAGACATGTTGCATTGAAATGACTCTTGGCTAGTGACTATGATAATGTTCAAACAAAAGAGTAGGTGCTCCACATGTGTAATGCTATTATGGTTTGAGCAGTTGTAGCAAACAGAGCACACATTCAGATTAAGCGACTGAGACAGATACTAAGTTATAATCCTAGTAAGAACAAAGTATATTGGGATTCAGGAAAAGCAGCAGTTTAAAATACCTCTAGCACAGTTCCAGTTAAATGATTAACACAAGCCCCAAAACGGCTGATTTAGCCCCACATAACATTAGAATTCAGGTAGAGAAGTTACAGTCTAACAACAGCTAGCACAGTTTCAGTTGAGTGACTGAAACAAGCCCCACGCAGCTGTTACAAGAACAGCGTGCTAATCACTAAAATAAGTTGAGCGTTAACAAATACATTTCCATTAAGATTCAAAGTTACTGTTAACAAACTTCTAGCACCAGTTCAGTTAAACGACTTAAACAGCCCCGGCAGCTGAGTAAGAGCTTGCATTACATCAGGATTCAGACAGGAAAAGAAAATGACAATAGTTACAATTTATATATTAACTAGTGTAGCTTCAGTTAAACGCCAAAAAAAAAAAGAGAACAGGCTCCCAAAAGCTGAAAGCAGGCTCCGCATGCAAAGCGCTATATTAATTAAGCATTTGTAGCTGGAGCGCAAGTACACACAATTCACTTTTCAAGACGACCAATTAAATAGGCAAACACAAAACATAATTTTAATTTCAGTTAAGCGACTGAGTCCTTCGTGGAATGTACATACTGTAGGAAACTGCAAATGCTGGAGCCAGGGATGTGTAGCAGCCAGGGGCAGGACTGTAGATTAAAGATGGTGCCTCCTTGGATGTGGTAACTATAAGGAGTGAGAGAAGAAGTTAGGCGGACTAGGGAGGAGTGAGTGGGCTGAAAAGGAGGGAGAGTATACAGTGAGTGCAGATGCAGACCGGAAGCTGTGAGATAAACTCCTACAGGTGAGGCAGTTCTGTTTAGAAAAAGGCAGAGGATTAGAGAGAGGTAGGGAGAGTAGAGTTGGAATTTCAGGGTCAGATCGGGAATAGTATGTTTAAAAGGGAGAGGGAGTAAGACCAGGTGTAGAATGGAAAAGATAAGAAATGTGAGACGAGAGCCAAAGGAAGGAAAATGAGAGGAAAACAATCAGTAGAGTGTGAGAGCCAGAATGTAAGTTTGCAGTAATGTGTAGTAAGTTAAAAGACTGGCAGAGAAGTAGAGTTGTAGGTAGCTATATAGAAGGATGACAGTAGAAGAATGTAAGAGGCTTTATGAGGGATAGAGATGGGGTGTTTGTAGAGTGAAAATGTGAATAGGTAATCCTGGGAGAATAGTGAGGGAGAGAGCAGTAGAAGAGATGTCTAGGAACTATGTAGGTGAGATAAGGTAGAGAGTGGGAAAAGCAGTACAGACAGCAAGATGGTAGAGGAGCGTCACCTAGTGGGCAGTCAGTTTGAAGCAACAAAGTCCCCTGTAGGGGAATATCAAGTTAGGGAAGGAAGGCGCTATCAAAGTCAGAATAGGGGTACAAATATAATAGGGAGACTAGGGTTATTAAGAGACAAGAAAAGGGGAAGTTTTGGCTGCTGGCTAACCTGGCAGGGAAGTGCGCTGTGACCTACTAGAAATTATGTACTACCTTTAAATATTACAAAAAGGTTAAAGCAGTACACATACTTTCACTGAAAGTTCCTTGTGGGAGCAGATGGGATTTTAGTTTTGATTTAAAATTTCCTTGTTTGTGGGTTCTTAGCATGGACTTCCATCAGGGTACATTCAGGAGGTTAGAGCAAGAATAGGCAGGAACACAAGATACTGTGGGAAACTGTGAACGCTGGAGCCAGGGATGTGCAGCAGCCAGGGGTAGGACTGTAGATTAAAGATGGCACCTCCTTGGATGTGGTAACTATATCTATATATATCGATATATTTAAAATAGTCTATCCATTATCTTCTACCCTTCCTTCATTTTTACTTTTATCAACCAAACAACAATAAAATCAACATGTAGCCAGTCTATTTTTACATATACACAATTATAATTTTTGAATCATGTCTTGCTAAACTTACTATAGCGAGGTTTCATGATCATTCTATGCTTAAAAGATATAAGTACATTTTTTCATTCAGCTAAATTTACTGCTTTTGTTCAGTTAATTTTTGCAGTTAGTATAAAATAAAGGAAGTAAAGGAAAACTTAATATGGATTTTCAAACTGCTTACCTTATAAGTATTATTCTGAGAGTAAGGTAACAATACTTCCTTCTTTATATTCTGAAGATCGTGATTTTTTCTGTATTATCTTAGAGCAGGTTCTGTAAGAAGAGTAATTGACCTTATTCGTTTTATGCTAGTATTTCTTTTAGATTTTGATGATAAGTCAGTAGTTTGTTCAGTTATTTGTTTTTCTTTTTTTTTTCTTCCTGACATAAATCCATGTTGTTTTTCTGATGACTTTGATGAATTTTTGTTTTTGCTGGAAAAAGTATTTGTGTTTTAATATTGTTTTGTTTCAGTAGTTTAGCTAATGTATATAATTTTATCTACATTTCTATAGTATTGATGAGCAGTTATTATGAAATCTTATATTGTATTGTCCCTATTTTAAAGGAGTTTTTTGCTTATGCTGCTTTTAGTACAAGTTCTTTGTCTAAAAAGGAGAGGAACTTTATTATTATGGATCTTGATCGCATAAGAGGCTTAGTGGGTATTGGTTTACTAATAGACCAGTGAGCTCTTTCAGTTCCATAGGAAAAGCCATCCTGAAGGTTTAGAAATGTGGGATTCAATGTTATCTAAAAAGTTGTTATATCTTCTCCAGTTTTTTTTATCCCAGTAGATCAAAAATCATAATGTTAAACCTCATCTCTTTATTTTCAAAGTCATCCAGTTTATTCTGCAAATAAGTATTTTGTTTAATCAGTACAAAGTCTGTTTGTATTTTGTTTCCTTAAGTCTTCCCCTGACATCTGTTAAGCCAGTGTCAACGTCTGTAATTTTGGTTTGTTTCTTTCTTTCAGAATATTTATTTGCTTTTAAATTTTCCAGGTTTCCCAAAATCCATCTATTATCAAATATAGCTTCTGAAGCATAGACATTACTTCTTCTTAGATTTTTTCAGATCTCCAGAATATTTTAACAGGAAAATATTAAGACATCCTTATACTTTTTTTGAAGTATGTTGAAATAAGTGCTAATAGAACTCTTGAATCAGTAAATTATTTTTCAAAACATTATTTTACTGTTTAAATAGTAATAAAACTGCAGAGCTATGAAAAGTTGTTGCTTTCACTTTGCCATCCAGAGTCCGCCCCCTGCATATTTTTCTAATTACATTTTAGAGTGTGCTATCATGCAGAACCTCTGTAGCAGCAAGTAGGCAGTGATAGTTTTTTCCATCTTAAAGATAATTGGTTTAAGTTCTTTGCCTTCTACACACCCTCTCAATGAGGACACTTGTTTGTTTGTTTATTTATTTTATTTTGAAATTAATGTGAAGATGGTGCCTTAAACTCAAAACATTAAGCAAATAATAGCATAATACAATTTTCTTTTTGATTCTCCAGTTTCATAATCAGTAATAATCTTCAACAACTGCTGCAATGCACAGCATGCAAATAAAAGTTAGTAAACACTGTATCAAGTAATCATACTTAAGAAATCAAAAAAATAGCAAACAGGCACTGGACAGAAAAAGAAACATCTGAGCTATGCATTGCTTGTGACAAGGAGTACCATGTAAGTGCAGGACATGCAGGGAACAAGGCTAGAGACTACCACTTGACTGCTTTGTGGTGTTCGGCAGTGTATACCAGTACTGATCTTGTACTCAAATCATACCCCCGGGTTTACTAATCTTCCATGCAGGACTAACTTAGTCCTGCACGGAAACGGCTGTTTAGGAGCAAGAGGGCAGAGTGCCATGCATATTAATTAAGGCGCCTGAGCTCCTAATCTTACATGTAGCGTGCAAGAGTGCAGGGGCGTGTCTGAGAGCAGAGCTCCTAGAATATACACGCCCCTGCAATGAAGATCAGCAGAAAGCCATAAAAGAATGAGTGAGATCGCTCATAGGGGTCCGCATACCCCCAGCAACATCCCCCCCACATGTACAAGAGCAATAGTAAACACAAGCAATATAAAGATCCATTTTTTTGTATGAAACAGATTAAATTTAACTGTAGGTGCACGGTTTGCCCATCGCTTAGCTACCGGGTAATGCAGCTTAAATGGCAGAAGAGGATAAAAAGGAAGATATATTCAAATGAAGCAGTACAGCAATAGTATAGTGGGCAGAGCATTTGCCTTCCGAGCAGTCATTCCCGATTCAAGTCCCACTGCAACACATTCCATTTTCCATGTCAAATCAAGTCATGACCGATAATTTTAGTTGCATAACCTACTAAATAACATATATTTGTGAAATGGAGTACTGTATTAAATGCTGATGTGAGGTGTCAGTGTCATAATTTTGCAAAGTCCACAGATAATCACATATGCCCCATACAGTATATGTACACAGGAATCACAGATACAAATGGAAGGTAAAATGTGTAATGAATGATAACCCCCATACAGCTTCCAAATTCCACACCTTCCCAAGAACCATTACACATTACTGACTAAATTAGTGCAGTGGTAAGTGGGAGTAAGCTCTAGTAAGCAAGTGTAAGCACTATTAAGCAGTAGTAAGCAGGAGTAAGCATATATAAGCACTAGTAAGTGGGTTTAAGGCCATTTGTGCGGGGGTAAGCAATGCGCACACAGGTTAAGCAATATTGAAGCTTACTCTCTGTAAGCATCATTAACTGCAGGTAAGCAGTGCTTACCCTCATGCAAACCCACGCAAACCCACTTGCAACTGCTTAAAACTGCCTTAATCACTCTGTATCCAATGGCCTTTGTTCTGCCAGCAACAAAATAAACAGCCTTGAAGGTCTTGAACCCAGGACCCTATACACTATAAACACAGTAGTTAACCACCAAGCCATCACAGCAGTACATAAGAATGAGGTATCACCAAACAAATCCTCATGATAGTAAAATCAAACTGAACATGTGAAAAGAATCAGTATACAGTCATATGTTCTATAACCTGCTACATAAAATAAATATGTGAACTGGAGTACAGAAGTAAGCTCAGATGTGAGGTGTAACTGTAATAGAGTGTTGAAGTACCCTGTTACACACAAGGACCCCATACAGTGTATGTACACATGAATCGTGGATATCAGACATATATATAAGATATAATGAATAATAAATCAATGCCAAAAAGCAAATATAATGCTAAGTAAATATCAAGCAATGCTAAGCATTGCACAGGCCAGCTTAGTTGGTGTAAGCAATGTGTAGCCCAGCTAACTCAATTTGTCCAGTGGTATACCCCTTTAAACTATGCCAATCTTAGGTAAGCAGATTTGCCCATAGCTTAGCCATTTCAAAACTGGCCAATCATGTCAAAGTGTGGGAATTCGGCCCTACTTAAACCCAACAGATGGGAATACATCTCATAACTGGCTGTAGCTTCCCCTTGCAGACACCATGGCAGAACAAGGAGAGGGAGTGCGCTTTTGGGCACAGTGCTGGGACATCCAGGAGTCCAGAGTCATGGCAGGACTCCTTGTCAAAGACACTGAACAGAGACTGCTGCAGGGCCAGTACCAGGGTTCCCAATATAAGGCGAAAGCCTGGGACTGTCTCACCCGTGACCTCACCGGTGCCACTGGCATACCCTGAACTGGTGAGCAGGTCAGGCATCACTATGCCGACCTGAAGCAGCGTAAGGGAAATCTCTAGGATCAGTAGATCCAAGAGGCTAGGACGTCAGGGATTGTCCCACCTGTGTGTAAGTATCACTCCACTACCTGTTTAATAATTGCCAGCTTATGTATATTATGGATAGGTATGGCTAAATATTCCTCTTATGTCCTTCACAGAGGTAAGTGAGCAGGCCATGAACCAGGAGGCCCATGGATGTCACCTGCAGAGGTTGCGATGCGAGGCAGGTTAGTAATACTCTTGCATGTACTTTCACAGGAAATAAATCTGAAAGCATTAGTAAGTTAATTGCCAGTATAAAACCTGTATTGTTTAAGGCAAGCACTGCATACACCAGAAAATATGACAGGAAGAGTCTCATATAGTTTGTATGTAAATAAAAGCATAATAGCCTGACAATAAAGGTCTAACTGCTGGACTGCATGTGTATACACTGGTATCATATGGTAATGTAGATTTGCAATCACTTAATAGTACTGTTGTATTAAGCACTGTTACCCACACTGTGCACCATAAATAGAATGTGTAGGAATGTCTGTATATGACTGGCGTAATCCCCAGAGGTAATTTAGTACAAGTGAGAGAGACATAGACAGAAAACAGTGAAAAGACAGACAACAAAATCCGAATAGCACATGCAACCGAGATGAGAACTGTTGTATTTTTAGCACACAAAGCCATGGTGTGAATCTTGGAGTGGTAGTAGTCTGCATACAGAATCATACCTGGCCCATATCTGATGCCCATCACTCTGTCTCCCTTGGAAATCAGTGGGATGATCCCAGACATATAGGCAGCAAACAAAAAATACAACTGATTGTCACACATCTACAAGAACAAACCTGTCACTCTAGCAACTCCTGAAACTGTTATGAGATTAATAAGCCAAGTATGTCCTACCTACACCCCCATGTTGTCAAGCTGTGACCAGAGTATGTACAGTAATAGAGTGAGATGTATGTGCACAATACTAATGTGAAATCTGGTACTTTGTGTGGCAACATCCAGGTAGTGCTAACAAACATTGGTCCCACAGGTACGTCAGATACGAACACTGTGCCGAGAAATAAAAGCTTGATACCCTGTACTGGTACTGTTTACTCTGGTATTTTATGGAATTGTGAGTGTTGCAGCTGCTCTGAATAATAAGGTACCACTGATCACTGTCACCCAAATTGTGCTACATAATATAACTGTGTAGGAAATCCTGTATAAGAGTGTTGTAAGTAACTAAATGTTGAAGAGGGCAGTAGTCTACATATGTCCTGGTTCACCTGCATGTGGTCAAGACATGGCTAGAGTCTGTGCAAAACGAGATGGACAGGTATGTGCATAACATCACCCTGGAATCCGGGAGTATGTGTAGAAACAGTTAGTATTAACAAACAATTCCTCCACGGGTATACTAGGTAAGAGGTGTATACTGCAGGAAAAAACAGTTCATGTATAAAGATGTCGACAGCAATATCACTGTCCAAACTAAGGCAATAAGGTGGTGTAGTAATACTTGTAATGTACAGATCACAGCACTGACTAGGAAAGTAATGCAAACTACAGGAATATACTAGTTGTTAATTGACATCTCCCCACCACCATATCGCCAACAATCCACAAAATACCCACCTCAACTGGTACGTGATGACTCCACTGTTATGTTGGGATATATGTCCTATTGGTTGATAATTATTTAAATATGTTTCTATGCATGTGCTATGTTGAAATACTCCAATATTGGTGCCATGGTGCCATTAATGTACCTGCATGCTGCTATTACCACTGTGATCCCATATATGCATGTGTTCCATTTGCTATGCAACTGTTTCACATCTGGTGTATGGGTTAATGGGAATATTTATGCTTGCTGTTATACCTAATCCTGGAATGTGAGGACTATTACTAACCCACATATGTTGACACACCATAAACACCATAGCATGTATGAGAAAGCGGGTCCCAGCAGACCCACCTGTCCCACCTCAGCTGGCCATGGCACCAGGCACCAGCACGTCTGAGGCCCAACCCGGGACCTCCTCGTATGTTGGTCCTGCATCAGCTTTGGGTGGCACTGCCTCAGGGGATGGGGCTCACCCCCACCGGGAGCAGACGGGAACAGGAAGCTGTCACATGTTGCCAGGTCTGGATTGTGGTGCATAGAGAGCTCAATTAGCAGTCTGGAGATCTTCTATGCAAGCTCGAGGGCCTCATATCATGAATAGATGGTCTGCCTGACTTATTGACTCAGCCCCCAGTACAGCCCCACTTCGGGGCTGTGAAGGTGCAGTGGTGACTGCCCATGGGTGGGGATCTCAGTCCCACTGTTTCCCCTAGGGGGCTCTTGGGCTTCCAATTTTCCAACACCCCTCCCCATCAAGGTGTTTACCCCTCACATGTGTCATATACCACCCCTGTATGCATCGTGTGTCTCGTCTGTTAACCTACCCAACCATCCTCCCCAAATATACCTACTATCTCTCCCCGACATGCCCCTCTCACCTGAAAAAAAAAGGGCAATCTGTTCCCAAAAAAAAAATCTCGCCCCATACATAGATGTCCATTTCACACACATGTCCACTGGACACATGTAATCTGGTCTAATTGGCATCACAACATATTATTGTTGTCCTCACCCCTCTCTCAGTGGTTTCAGTGCCCAACTCTACCTACAAAGGCAGTGCATATCCACAGCTGTTGCTGTACAAGAAATGGGCAGCTATGGACCTTCCCCACACCCTCCTGCACATCCCTAGCTATTTTCCCCACTGTCTTTCCCTCTTTGCACCCTTTTTTCACCACTTTCCTATCAACCCTTTTTTCTTTTCTTTTAAAGAAATTAGCGTGGAGATAAGCGGGAGTAAGCACTTTTAAGCAGCAGTAAGCGGGTTTAAGTATATATATATATATATATATATATATATATATATATATATATATATATATATATATATATATATATATATATATATATATATATATATATATATATATATATATATATATATATAAGCATGAATATATATCTATATAGGTACATACAGACATACATCTGTAGATAAAAATGGGAACATAAGAAAAACATATATGTCCACAAGCACTGTTAATTGTCTTAAGGAGGCCCAAACAACATATGTCTTGCACATATAGACATCCCCCTGCCACAGCCAAACATGTCTGCCATGCAATACAATACCAACTGTTGCAGATCCCATAACCAGGACTTGACACAACATGGGCACAAGATGTTAACAGTACTCCATCCCACCTGTATGATGTTAGGCTTGTATCAGTACCACATCATGCAGTACAGTCTGGCTACCATAGGGAATGTACAATGTGGAGGCAATCAACATTCACAGACACATATATGCAGATACAGTTATATATATATATATATATATATATACATACACACACACACACACACACACATATATATATATATATATATATATATATATATATATATATATATACATATATATATATATATATATATATATATATATATATATATATATATATATATATATAGATAGATAGATATGTAACTGCCACACTCTCCAAAGCTAAGAACACAGCATCCACGGGACCTGACAACATCCCAGGCTGCATTCTACATGAACTACAGAATGAACTGGCACCCCACCTAAGCACCATGTTCAATCACAGCCTCACCTCAGGCTTTGTGCCCACTGAATGGCGTACAGCGACGTTTATCCGACTCCACAAAGGGGGAGCCACCACAGACCTCGGGAACTACCGCCCCTTTAGCCTAATGAGCCTGGTCTGCAAGGCCATGGAATGTATCATCATGGAACTTATAAACAAAGACATTGGTAATCTTTAAACTCTGGACCCCACCCAGTTCGGGTTTGTAAAAGGCAGATCATGTCTCCTAATCCTGACTGATTTCTTTGAAGCAGTCCCCAAAGCCGTAGACAAGGGTAAGGTGGTTCACACAGTTATCTAGATCTCACCAAGGCTTTTGACACCATCCCCCACTCTGGAATTATAGATAAACTCACTAAACTAGGTATAAATCCCTATGTCACAAGATGGGTTGTCAACTGGCTCACTGACAGAACCCACACTGTGAAAGTAATAGACTCCAAATCAGACTTCAGACCAGTGACAAGTGGAGTACCACAGGGTTCAGTCCTGGGTCCTCTCCTGTTTGCTACTTACTTTTCTGAAGTACAGACTAACACAGAAGGTCTTTGTTTAACAAAGTTCGCAGACGACTGCAAACTAGGAGCCATAATTGAAACTCCTAACAATGTGGACATCCTACAAAAGGGCCTCACTGAGATAGATGTCTGGTGTCCAAGCCATGGCCTCAAGCTCAATGCCAAAAAGTGCATTGTCATTCCCTTTGGTAAATACTCTGTACCCATGAGCTACCACATAGGTGGTAGTCTACTTAACATGGTAAGTGTGATAAGAGACCTTGGGACACAGGTAGACAGTAGTCTCTCCTTTGATAATCACATTGCCACAGTAGTCAGAAAATCCTTCTATGTGGCACACCTCATCACAAAAGGTTTCTCATCCAGGAAAAAAGAGGTCATTGTTCCCATCTACTCATCACTCATTAGACCCATTATAGAGTACAATGCCCCTTTTGGTATGTACCTCACAAGACATCTACAACAACTGGAAAGGCTGCAGAAATACCTCACAAAGAGGATTACCAGCCTCAAATAGATGCCCTATGCAGACCATCTAAAAAACTCCAGCTTTACTCCATCACATATCACCTACTCAGAGGCGATCTATGCCTAATATACAAAGCTATGTCAAACCCAGAGCTGTTGGACATGCTCCACTTAAAGAAATCCCAATCCCTCTGAGCTACACGCTCTAGGGACCTAAACATTGTCACCACAATAAATAGAACATGCTGGATAGATTCCTGTCCCAGAGACTTCTTATACTCTGGAACAAACTACCTGTCTATGCCAAACAAAGCTCCTCATTAGCACTCTTCAAGAAAAATCTTGATGATTGGATGGGAAATAGGAAATTCACCCCAGGGATCACCTCTGTGGTTCTGCTCGACAGGGGCACAGGAAAATAATTTTCTTGGGTGACGAAAGTCAGGGTACCTTTTTGGCTAGGCTTATATAGGCCCTAAGGACAATAGTGTAGTACTTACTTATGAACCTATGAACTACACAGACACACACAGAGATATGTATAGGAAGATACATATGTAGAAGGTGCACACAATACGGAACAGCCACTATGCCTACAGTTGCCACCTTACCAACTGGACACGGTATGAGCCACCCATACAAATGACAATTGTTGTCTGCAACATATACCAACAGAGAGGCCAAAGGATATAACACCACACACAGGTTTTCATATATGGGAAAGCTTTATTTGTGTACTATTACAGTTGTATATGCCATGTCATATAGCTGTATAGAAACTGACATACATATACACAAAGTAATGCAACTGTGAAACAGTTATATTAATACAGTAGTCTGGAAAGGTTTACATATGTTGCTGTCCAGGCCGAGGCCTTCAAGTAGTACAATAGTAAAAACAGACTGGGCCACAGGATACCAATCAATCAGCAGTAAGTAATGCAGATGTATAGTCCAGCAGCCTCTATCTACACTCTGTACACAATCCCTAGGGGGTAAAGACCTCATTTGACACAATAGGATGTATCTGTTACAGAAAAAGGCATAACTGACACCATCACAATCACACTGATAAACAGAACATTCTGTATGGCAGAAGGCAGTAGGCCTGTATTTATCCAAGGTGAATTGTATGGTAATGTACATCCAAATACCTTAAGGCAGCTTACCCCTGATAACTCCACATGTTGTAACAGCCTAGTTTAGTTATGGTGCATCCCCCCTAGACTCAATAATACAGGGGCATATACCACTGTTACATACACTGGCCTCTGGAGTGTATAAGGGCACACATGTATTGTGTAGGTGAAGCCCACACATATATATGGACCTAACCCCACAGTATGCATGGGGGACACAATAGCAGTGGACTGATGGCAGGAATAGCAACATGACATACTCACAGCCCACTACATAACCCCTGACAGCATGTCATATGTACAAAGCCTGGTATGAAGGTGGAGGACAGAGGCCGGAACACAGGCCCATATGTGTAAAACTGTTGTCATACACTAAGCAAGTTGCTGATGTTACAGGATAGTCTGCAACATACCCTTAGAAAGGAATATGAAGTTAGAAACAGAAATGGATGTAGCCACCTACTGATAGCACTCAACACACCCACTGCCAGTGATATATCTAACACAAGACCTGTGTGGTGGACAGACAAAACATAATAGGCACACCTCTGGCCATCAAGTGGATAGGCCCACAGTTGAGAGCTATGCAGACAGACTGCATTCCAAGTTAAACTAATTTGTAAACACAAACCCTGTAACACCGGTGATATACAATGCATAAAACAACACTACTCACACTCTGTCTGTAGTTCTGAAACCTCCTACAAATATGTAGCTGGCCTGAGTGTGCAAGTACTTCTGTAAGAGGTATTGCTACCTGCTGTCTGTAACATGGCTGCTCACACACAGGAAGGATATCCATCATACAAGAAAGGTAAAGGGACCACACCCACATGATGTAGGGATTTATAGTAGTTGGTTGCCATGGCAGTGGTAATTAGAAGTACTACAGAGCATGCTGCATGCAGGTAGCAAGTGCAGAGGCCATCATTGGATCATGTGCATCACCTACAAATTCCATGCTGCAATCTATGCAAAGCAACTCTTTCCTTTTACTGGAAAGAGACTGATAGTGTTTGAGAGAGAGAGTGTTCGGTGTTCGTGTAAGGCACAAAAAAAAAAAAATCAAGTAAACCATCCAGAAGAGACTTCATTCCCAGAACAGGTACGTGAAGTATATATGTATGTAACTGACTGTAGTACTTGGTCCATAATAATGGGATAGATGATGTGGAATGATTTATATGTGCCTTCGGGTGTTGTTGTAATGATGTTCAGCTGAACAACTGCTATGGACAATAGAGTCCGTTCCTGTGGGTAGTGGGCCATACCCATCAACCGTGCAGAGCAGCACTGACTGATAGGATGTAAGCCATGTGTAATGGGAAGTATGTATATTACGTGGCCAATAGCTGATGGTGGAAGTAATGCCATAATGATGGACACGTGGGTTCCACAGCCAACCTCTTGCAGGGTACTCAGGTTAACCTGTATTGTAGCATGCAGGAATGCCATAGGTGTGTAATAGGGTTACCTGCAATATGGCCCTACATATACCCCCTAAATTCAGGCTGTGTCCATATGTGGCAGCTGTCAGTGTTGTAGCAAGGCAGAACAGTGCAGCTGTGCAGGAAGGTGGTGCGAGATTGTGGACCTAATGGCTGAATGTACCCCACATATAGGTATGCATATGTGTACATGTAAATATATATATATATGTATATATATATATATATATATATATATATATATATATATATATATATATATATATATATATGGGTCTAGGACTATTCACTGAAGGCACATTTCACTGAAACACATTTGACTGTGCACAATTCTCTGAAAGCTCAAGTCACTGAAAACACAATTCACTGAAACACATTTCACTGAAAGTTATATACGGCCTTTTCCCCACTGTAGTGTGACCCTGGAGTTAGAATATATAGTAAGGGAGAGTGTGTGAGGCATAGGCCCCCACCTATTTTAAATATTTTGATCTATACACATGGATACTTACAATTTCAATAAATTACTCTTTTCTAAACGTAATATATATGCAAACTAATTTATTGAAATTGCAAGTATCCATGTGTATAGTTCGAAATATTTAAAACAGGCTACACCCCCCACACCCCCCTTACTATATATTCTAACTCCAGGGTCGCACTACAGTGAGGGAAAAGGCCATGTATAACTTTCAATGAAATGTGTTTCAGTGAAGTGTGTTTTCAGTGAATTGAGCTTTCAGTGAATTGTGCACAGTCAAATGTGTTTCAGTGAAATGTGCTTTCAGTGAATAGTACTAGACCCATATACATATATATATATATATATATATATATATATATATATATATATATGAAATATCTGCATGTATGTCCACAAATATACAGATACCCATGTGTAGACATATATATGAACACATATATACATCATATATATCTACACATATATAGATATATACCTATATGCACATGTCTACATATATACAAACACACACACAAACATATATGTATGTAAATACATGTCCCCTATAGTGCTACCACAGTGCTGCACGCTATTTGCAAGGAAACAGCACACATAGCAATACACAGTGATATCTACAGCTGTCAGTGTGTGCAACATGTACGAGTATGTCACATGTGAACCTCTTGTTGGGACCACATTGCCCTTGTCTGTGAAGTATGGAATGGGAATATGGGGAAGTATGACAGGTATAGTTGTGGAGGTGGTCAGTGTTGGTAGATATACAGGACAGCCTACAGGGGTGGTATGTGACACATGTGGTGGGTAAACACCCTGGATGGTGTATGTGGTCTGTGATGTGGACGCCCCATGGGCCCCAGTATGGGCACAATGGGAACAAGCCTCCCACTCACTGCTACTCTCAACAGCAGTCCATGTCCTGAAGGTGCCTGGCCTGGAGGCTGAGCAGGAGGAGCATGTGGGCCCTGTGAATGTGTACTGGGTGCCACAAGATGATATATCACATACCACATGTGTCTGCGGAGCCCGTTATGGAACAGACCCTTGACCTGACCTCAGGGGACAGGAACATGTCTGTGTGTGCCCCCAGGGGGGGTGATAACATCCTCATGAGTTGATTCCACCTGACGGTATTGCTGGACCAGTACATGTGGAGGCCCCAGGGTGGGTCACACATGTGATGTGGCCTGGTAACATGGGCAGATGAGTTTGGAGAGGTGGTTCTGCTGGCCAATAGTACATATACATGCTATTGTGTCACTATTATAGAAGATATGTCGGTAGTAATAGTCTACACTATTCTGGAACACGTCCAATAGTATGCATAGATAACCCCAATAACACAGAATGTCAGAGGTGCAGTAAGCACATAGCAAGCATACCACAGGCATATATAGAACCACTGTGGCCCTGACAATGGCATGCAGGTGAACAGTTTGTAACAGGCCAGCAATGATAGTGTCCAGACAGGGAACATGGCTACAAACACATTGCACAAAGCATGGTACAGTACAATATCTGCCCCACTGGTAGGTATGCTGTAGCTATACCTATTGAGTTGTGTGTACTTGTTGTTGCTAAAATGGTGGGGGGGTGACAGTGATGTATATTAAGAACTGTGGTAACCTTGCTGCATGACTTGCTCACACCTGTGTCAATCTTTGTCTTTCAGGCACGAGGTCCCATGGGAGGCTGCCAGCATACACGGCATTGAAAATGAAATTCTGCTGAATGACCTCATACAACACTGCACAGTCTTGTTTGGCCAGGCCACCCATGATCAGCAGGAGTGGACCTCCCTGTGGAACGACCTAGTCTACAGGGTCAATGATATCTGACTGCAGAACCACAGTTATGAGCAGGTCCGGCATCATTGTTCTGACCTGCTTCACAATGCCCGTCGGCATGCTGCTGCAGTCCAGGAGGATAACCTCACCACAGGGGGGGCATGTCATCCATCCCCTCCTGACACGTGTGGAGGAGCTCCTTGCCAGCCTTGTGGCACCTGCCCATCTGCACAGCCACCAACCAGCGGACACCTTCGTGGAGGTGGGTGCCACCCACACACCGGCCGAGGAGCGTGCAGGTAAAGCTAAAGGGCACATCAGTAGACCACTGTTACATATACATCCACATTGGTACAGGTAGTTCATGCATATATGACATGTCATAGATATATTTTCTTGCTGCATAGTGGTGATAAACAGATGTGCATATGCGGTAGTATTGTGGACATGTACTGTTGATGTATTGTAATGCTGCACCCATCCTTTAACAATGCCACAGGTGTGGCCACTGACTTTGCATCTCTCACTCTCATATGTAGGTCCCTCCGGGATACAACCAAGGCATCAGCTTGTAGCTGGTGAGTATGGTTTATGCAAATGCTTGCCAATACACTGGGCATGTAATGGTGATGGTATATCCCATGCACACATCTAACATACCTATCCAGAATGCATGCTGTACATGTGCATGTATTGCTGCTGTTAAATGCACGGCATCACAGGGGTGGCCATGATGGGATATTGGAAGGGTATGTCAGACACCAGCATGATAACTAACATCCTCTCATTGCGGAATGTCTCCAAAGGGAGTAACATAATGGTGGGAGACATGGCCTACAGTAAGGACATGTTTGGAACAACACCCATATATAGTGCAATACCAGTTTATATACCTGTAGGACAATGGCAACTGCTGCAGAGTTACACTATGGCATACAGCATTACTGTGGTCCACATTATCAGCTGGGACTAGGCTCTAACATGTGGTGTTCAGTCTATGGGACACTGCAAAGTGACACACATGTGTAGGCCTTACTTTTCATGCATCTACCAAAAGGCTGAAGGAGGGGGACAGCATGACACACCAATGCACTGCAGCATGGATCCTAAGGATGCTAAGAATGGCTGTATATGCACATAGTCAGGTTCAGGAACTGTGGCAGATGTAACCCTACCCCCACAGCAATAGTGATGGCAGTGTGTGAACACCAATGGATGTGCACATGAGTAGACCTTGCAATCATGCAGATTAGGGAGACATGTGCAGGGCAGACTGAACATACACTGGCAAATGCAGATGGCCCACACTAGTATACCCCTGCCAGGAGTAGGTGACTGCTGTAGTACACATAACAGGAGGTGCAACAAACCATCATGATAAGGGTGTGCACACATATGCCCACATGGAGTGTATGCATTGCGGTCAGCATCCACACACCTAACACATTCTGTAGACACTGCATGAGAAAGTACAGGATGTATGTCACATATTGGGCTCATGTACTGTTAAGATATGTGGTGCTGCGGTCCCATGGCAGATAAAGGATGGGTGCGTCATATCAATAAGGGTGTGTACAACCCCCATAGCCATGATATGCTCTGATGGTTGTCAGTGTAACAGTATTGGATTGGTCATACATGTTCCACTGATGTTGAGAGCTGAAAATCAGATATCAGGCATTCATAAATGACATCTGTCCACATATCATCCCATGTATGTGTTGCTGAAAAACATAGGGGTTGTGAGCATTAAAGTTGACATAACTGACACAGTAGTACACATTCAACAATGGGTTGTACACCTGTGAGGTGTGGTGCACAGTACATGGCAGGGTGCAGAACAGGTGCACATCAATACTGTGTACATGGGTGCAGTGGTATCCAGGGGAAGAGGCATCACCTAGTGACACAGCACATGCATCACACACATGTATACTGTTGCTAGCTTGGATTGACTATAACTGCACTGCATGCTGTTGTGTACCATATGTTATGCATGTTGACAGATGGGTAATAGGAGGACTGTGTGTACTATCATTGTGCAACCTCACCTGTATGTGTGTGTGTGCATCCTGGTGGGTAGTTAGTTTGTCTGTAGGGTCACTCTGGTGAAGTGGAGAGAGGTTGATGCATGTAGGATGCATGTGTGCATGTGTGTGTGTTTGTGTGGGTAGCCATGTATGCACATGTGTGATTGTGGGGTGTTCATACAGCAGTACCTCCCTTTGGGATTGTGCAGTACATGTACATGGACTGCCACATTACACACCAGGAATACTTGTCATGTATGTATTCACAGGACAGCTGATAGTATAATAAGGTCAGTAGCATGGAACAGGTATTGTGAGGGAAGATAGACAACAGGTATACCCTTAATATCGCATTCAGCAATAGAGGTGACCTACAGGTGACGTATGCAGCACTACAGATGTATTGTGGAAGTACTAGTCAACACCAGGGAGTGTATCCATATATTACAGTTGTCACATGATAGAATGATTGAGCAGCATATCTGGCATGTATTGAGCAATACATACACGACACACCAGTGCGTGATATTATGGAGTGAGCATAGTAGCCCACACATATAGGGGCCATGCTCATGATGTCTGGACATACACAGGGTGAACAATGAATGACAGCAGTGAGGCCATCTAAAACTGCTACACACAGGTCAGGCAGTTAATGTAGTAACAGGTCTTATGTTGTGATCACTTGTCTAGGCATTTAGAGGACTGATATGTTAATGAGTGGTATCAATGTGTGTTTGTTGCCAAGTGTGATGCCGGATGGGGAACACATGGAAATATACATAGGACTGTCTGTAAGGTTACAGACAGGTAGGTATTACGTGTGTGTGTGTGTGTGTGTGTGTGTGTGTGTGTGTGTGTGTGTGTGTGTGTGTGTGTGTGTGTGTGTGTGTGTATGTGTGTGCTGTTATGCAATGCTATACAGGTTTTAAAGTGCATTTATTGTTTCCCCCACAGGTGGCGAGGTGGGTCAGGGTCCCTCCTGCATGCAATCTGATATTGGTGTCCATACAGAACCGAAGATGATGATAGTACTGTTGAGGCACAGGTGGGGTTGTCAGGGGCTGAAACAGCACCATCATTTGACATCCCCTTTTAACCACCCCAACCCCACTCACAGTTTCTGTGCCTATACATACCCCATCACCAGTGGGCATAGAAGTGGGACAGCTGTTGTTTGGTGTCTGTGCACAGGAAAGTGTGGTAGCCATGCTTCCTGTGTCTGGTTGCAGCAGGCATAGCCAGATGTCCGGCAGGGCACCACATAGACAGATGTCCCAGGGTGCTCGTGGTAGTGCCACTGGACATTATGCTTCTGGCAGAGGCAACATAGCTGGTACCAGTAGATGCATGTTTTAGGCTGTCATGGCAGCACAGGCATGTATGGAACATTACACCAGACTGGGCCTGCAGAGGGCTGCTCTCACATCTGCAAGCGACAACCTCCGTGAACTGTCTGGTGCCATCCGTGCTTTTACCGATGGATAGATGGTCTGGTGAGATGATGGCCCTCATAGACCATGTTTTGATCATGCTTGAACATGTGGTGGGGGATGCGGCGATGGCCACGTGGACATAGGCCAGCAACACCAACAGCTGGCAGTCAACGTGGATGTGCTAGGACACCAAGGGGCTCCCGTAGTGGCAGTACCAGCCCCAGCACTGCAGGGGGTGCTGTCCACACCACACCACAGCAGGCCACGAGCACGTGGTCCTGGCCAGTCCCAGGTGGGATCTGGTATCAGTGGACATTTGTCATCATCAAGTGAGAGTAGCACATCAAGGCCTGTACCTGGACATGCTCATGGAACCTCTGGCAGGCACAGTCCATGTGTCCATGGCTGGAGGCAATGAACTGCACACCCTGCCGGGTAAGGTCTGCAGCTGTCCATAAACACCTGTGTAGGGCAGCCTCATTGCAGAACTGTGTGCATGCATACCCACACACTATACAAATACACCTAGGGCAACCCCATACCTACACACACCACATTACCACGTCCAGTTCACCTCAGTACACCCCTCACCAACACATGGTGTCAAATGTATGGCCCACCCTTGCCCTCTGGCAAACCAACAACACACTCTGTGCATATGATGATACCTGTGCCACATACCTGCCATCCATACCATAAATGCAGGAACAGGCTAATATGGTTCTAATGCACATGGTGACTGTACTACAGTGTACCACAGTACTGCAGTGTAACATGTTGTAAGGAGTAAAGTGTAATGCATATATGTCAGGTCATGTAGCTGTCCAGCAATGATGCATTATAGCTGTTAGTAACACTGGTTGATTGTGGTCTCTATAATGTTATTCAATTTGTGTTTTAGGTGTACACATGTCAGCACAAGGATGGTCTGGAGTCATATTCCACAATGGGGTATGGCACTGCGGTGGCACCATGGCTGTGACATATCTGGGGTACAGTTGAACACATGCCACAGGTTAGTATAACAGTTATTGCCTGTGCCACATGGACAGGTGACCGGCTGGGGCATGTATAATCTGCAACCTGATGTAGACCCATCCACATACACGTACATTGTTACTTGGCAACACTGGGAATAGACCCCTACCTAGGTATGTAGTGAAGTATTTGGCTTCCATTGCACACACCACACAGCATTTATGGTGAGGTGTGACCCAGGTTACATGTTCCATGCAGAACTTCCACAGACATGTACAGTATGCTAATGGGGGATGTAATGGGTGTATATGGACGATACATCATGTGACATACTTTCATATACACATTAACAGATACATAACAGGCAGACAGACATCCAAGAGACCAGGGCCTATCACTGCTAACTAAGTTGACTGTGTGCCCAATGTGCTACAGGTAGGCTGCACACAGCACATGCATAACTGACCTGAATGTGGTATCAGTTACCTGTATGGTTGATGGTGACAGTGGTAACCATAATGTGGTACATGGGATGTATACCGGGTGTACCTTGGTGTAATGACAGTGTAAACAGAACCCACATCTCCCAGTGGATATTGTACTCCCTGAAACCCATGATGACACTCTGATATACCCACCATCACACATTGGCCATGACTGCGATACAACCCATTGTAGATCCCAACAGTGGTACTACAAGGATATGCATCTAATGCACATGCCACATGCATAGCAGGGTGTTGCATTGTTATGCCTAACCAGTGGGCAGCAACAACACTATCTGTACTACCATGTGGCAATGGGTATTGTAATAGGAGTATGTTGCCTCGGAATGCTGTACCCTACAGATAAATGGACATGCACACATACACAAACTTGCCAGGACACAATGGGTATCCCATGCCTATCAACCCATTTGTACAACACTGTTGTGATGGTACTGCAAGGCTCATATAGCCAGTATGGAGAGGAACTTAATAGGGTACATGTAATGTCCCATACAGCAGAAGCCACAACTGGCTAAGGAAATTGGTGTTGTGGTGGTAGTGAAGGCCCTCATTGAATTCCCACATACAAGTGTGCTAACAAACAGACACTGCTATACTCAGTCATCCACTCATACACATGTGTCAGTACTGGGGTGCATCTCTGCAGGTGGTCATAGCTGTGTACCAAGCTATTGTCCAAGGAGAGATGAGCTGTGTAGGGATTGTGTGTACAGTGGTATCCTGCCACCTACCATGTGGCAGCAGGCAAGCTATCCACAGACACTACTGTGGTGACCCTCAGGGTGGAAGTGACATGCATATGCCATTCCGCCAGGTGCCTCCTGCACATGGCGACTGAGGTGATCAAGTTGACATGCATGCAACATGCAATAAAACACATCATTAGTGTCTGTAATGGAGACCTGTACCCAAGCATGTTCAGTTGACTGTGGTAGTGTAGTGGAGGTACCCATGGCATGTGGTGCGCACCAATATGTGCCAGTTCTTACACAGCTGGGCAGACATGTCAGTGTCAATCCAGCTTAGGATGCCTGTACATATCCCAGTGGGATACCTGCCATTTGCACATCTGTACAGGGACTGACAGTCATCCGCTTGGCAAGTAGCTATGCCGTAGGATGACTGTGTTGACAGATAGATGTTTGACAACAATATGCATGTCATAACTACATGTCAGGAGCCCTCGCTATCATGTGCTGTACAGACAGTAGTCAACAGTTACATTACATTTGTTGAATCATTACCCAGTAGGGGTTATATACTGTGACACAGCTCACACACCAGGGATAAAACAGGGAGGTTTCAGAGTCCAGCTATGCCTGCAGGTGTGCCTGTTGTTAGTACTATATTTAGCTCTCTACTCTTGCATGGGTAGGCACTGTCAACAGTAGTACCGCCATCATACACTATATGCCAGTGTGACAGCATGTACCCTGGGCTACTACCCCTGTATGTAACAAAGTCACATGGATAACAGTGCTGTACAGGCCTCATATATGTCTGTGCCCCAGACATGACAATCACACCCCTTGCTACTGTAATGACAGCACATAGGCGCATGTATTGTATATGGCATAACATACACATTAATTACAGATGTCATTACCCTGCTATGTTATCAGACTGGGTGGTGTGAGCTGGTTACTAGGGCCAAGCCATGCTTAGCAGGTATCAACATTGCTTCAGTATAAAAGCTAAGCTGATTTGTGCACTGGTATGTGAAGCCTACACTGTGTAAGTGCCCGTACGTTTACCCGTAGCTTAGCACCATTTAGCTTCATGCAAACCCGTGCAAACTCGCTTGAAGCTGCTCAAAACTGCCTTAACCACTCTGTATCTGAAAGCCCTTGTTCTGCCCAGCAACAAAATGAACAGCCCTTGCAGGTCTTGAACCAAGGACCCTGCACACTAAAGTCACAACACTTAACCACTATGCCATGACCACTGTGAAGACAGCTTTTGTTTTTCCAATATATCTATCAGTACACATATTGATTAGTATTGAATGATTACCTTTACTACCACAATTGTGTAGTACTTGTTATTAATATGACCGTTGCATTACATATGTTGTTTTAATGTAATGTACACATAGCAGATACATACGGTGATATACATCAGGGAGTATTGCTATTTTACTGCCTGCACTTTAACAAAGTTGTTTTTGTGTTTAAATTACCTGTTTAACTGTTGTAGGCTACACACTCAAGTGTGATAGCCATTTTTGTGCATTTAAAGTGTTTTTTGATTGCATCTGCTTTATTTTCTGAAAAAAAAACAAACAACCCCCCCCCACAAAAAAAAATACTTGTTTTCCCATGTTTCTAAGCTAGTTTAGTCCAGTTTTCAGGTTAGTGCTGAATTCAGGGCTGTGTTACAAGTTTCGGTGTTTGCCCATACCTTATTTGGATAAAAGGAAGTTTCTCTGTTTACTGTGAGAGAGGGAACTTTGAGCAGCTTATCTGTCCCTAGAGGAGTGGTTTCAGCCCAGAAATTAGTAGTTTATTGGCCATTTTGTGCTAATTTCTATCTCTTTCATTTCCCTACTATAAAACCTGCATTTGCAATGTTTTTGTGCTAGTACACAGCTCAGCAAGCTCCTGCCTGGTGCCCTGCAGAGTTCTATAGCAGCAGAGAGACAAAAGAGAGACTTTGGAGTGATTACGTATCATTTTCTGCATTTTCTTGCTGCCATTAGCTAATTCCGCCTAAAATGCTGATTTTCTAGAGTTTCTGTGATTTAAAAAGCTTGTTTCAGCTACATATTTTACTTATTTTACTGCCTGCACTTTAATAAAGTTGTTTTTGTGTTTAAATTACCTGTTTAACTGTTGTAGGCTACACACTCAAGTGTGATAGCCATTTCTGTGCATTTAAAGTGATTTTTTTTTATTGTATCTGCTTTATTTTCTGAAAAAAAATAAAAAAAAAACAAAAAAAATACTTGTTTTCCCACCTTTCTAAGCTAGTATAGTCCAGTTTTCAGGTTAGTGCTAAATTCAGGGCTGTGTTACAAGTTTCTGTGCTTGCCCATACCTTACTTGGATAGAAGGAAGTTTCTCTGTTCACTGTGAGAGAGGGAGCTTTGAGCAGCCTATCTGTCCCTGGAGGAGTGGTTTCAGTCCTGTAATTAGTAGTTTATTGGCCATTTTGGGCTAATTTTTATCTCTTTCATTTTCCCTGCTATAAAACCTGCATTTGTGTGGTTTTGCACACCTGTCAGCGCCAGTTAGCTAGGGAATAACTATTCCCGGCTCCTCAAAGTTTACTCTTCAATTTTTCCTTGGAACTAGACAGACTTTCAACTTAAGCACTCAAATCATTCACTTCTCATCCCTGCACTTGCCCAAAACTCATAGCAAGCACTAATAAACCTTAGCACTAGACCCCCCTATACTGTAGAGAAGGACAAGGCTCTCTATTCGACCTTACCAGCCAATCAGTAAAACAGTTCATTGTACCTATCCAGGCATGTCCAAAGGGCAGGTTCAGGTGTATTGTCTAGTCCAACTGGTTAATCTGGGCATTTTGAGGCAATGTTACAATTGCCTCATGTGCACAGACAATCCTCTCCTCCTTCCACGAAACACTAATACATGCGAGAGATGCAATTATACAGCCAAACTGGAGGCTAAGCTCTCTCAACCCAAGACTGGACCAGGCAGTCAAGAGGAGAAGGGAATTACTTGCATCACACCACCAGTCTCACATAGACCTATGAAACCAGCACTGACAAAAAACACACATAAATACACAAAAACATACTCGGAGACTCTAAATAAAAATCTGCAAAAGCAACAGAGACCTCCAAAGCAGACATCCAAGCAACCTCCACCCCCCCAACACAAACCATGAAACACATACTTTACACAACCAGTGTGACACACAATCACAGCCCTTAAGGCAAAATAACATACCCAACACACTAGTAATAGGTGACTCTATAGTCAGGCACACTGACGTCCCACTCACTAGGCTGAACAAGGAGAAGGTTACTGTTAGTTGCCTGTTGGGTGCCAGGATCCGCCACATAACACAAGCACTCAGGTCACTCCAGAACAAGTACAGATATGACTCTGTCATTGTCCATGTTGGCGTGAATGACCTGAGCCAGACCTCCCTGGACTACATGAAAAGAGACATGGATGAGCTCTCTGATCATGTAGCCCAGGCTGGTATGACCCTAACCCTGAGTAGCATCCTGCCCTCACCAAGAATGATACCATGGTATAGAGATAAAATGATCAATTTCAACAATTGGCTAAGCTTCTGGTGTCATTCAAAGGGGATCCAGTGTCTGTCAGCCTGGGATGACATGCTCGACAAGCCATGCTGCTTTGCTAGAGATGGCTTGCAACTGTCACCCTTAGGCTTTCGAATACTGGCCAAGGCTCTTGCCACCCCCATAGTGCCTTTTTTTAGGCAAGTCTCAAAAAACAAACCCACCGCCATAAATAGCACAAGTAAACAAAAAACTGAGGGTAATGCTGCTCAATGCCAGAAGTCTAAACCTCAAAATGCACGCACTCAAGGCACTCCTCAGTATGAAGAAAATTGATATATGTGCAGTAACAGAAACCTGGTTTAAGGCTAAAGAGAGCACCCCAGCACTACCAGGCTACAACTCATACCATACATTTCAGCCACAAAACCCAGACCGAAATACAAAAGGCGGGGGAGTATCCATATTCATCAAGGATACCCACACCTCCAGGTTAGTGGCACAACACAATGCTTCAGAGATCATCCACGTGCAACTACCAATGGGCAAAACTGCTATTCAAGTTATAGCTTGCTACAGATCACCCACCATGTCCCAGGACGCCCACTCCACATTCCTGGAAACACTGGGAAACATAAAGGTCCTACCAAACACCCTGATATTGGGTGATTTCAATTATCCAAACATTAACTGGGAGAACTACTCAAGTACAAACTCCCTGGCCAACATTTCCTAGAATTTATAAACTCAAAAGCCCTGGATCAACTGGTTAACACCCCCACCAGAGGTGACAACATATTGGACCTAGTCATCACCAACATGGGAGACTGGTGTTCCACACCAGAGGTCAACCCCTCGCTGGTTAGATCTGACCATAAACTAATCACTCTGGATATCCACATTCCGCCACCACCCCTGGTCAAAGAAACCACCGTGAAAAACTTTTCAAAAGCAAACTTCACGTTACTTAAGTCTGAGGTGAGAAGTTTCAAAGCCCCCATGCTAAGGGATAACGCTGTCCAAGCTGCAAAATCCTTTACTAATGTACTATATGGGCACCTACAAGAATGCATGGATCGTGCTATCCCAAAGAAAACCAAGACTCACTCCTCCAAGAAAAGGAAACCAGTCTGGTAGACCCCTGCTATAAACAAGCTATACAATAGAAGGAGGAAACTAGTACAGAAAAGAGTAAAATCCCAAGAAGGGAAGACATCCCTGATCAGTATCAGCAAGAAACTACGTTCCCTCATAAAATCATCCAAGGCTAGCTTCGAAAGAAAAATTGCCATTGACTCCAAAGATAACCACAAGGCATTCTTTAGCTATGTCAAGAATCTAAGTAGCAATTCTCAGATCTGCTCTGAGTTAGTGCAGAATGGCACAAAATACACTGAACTGACCAATATAGCCAACATCCTGGCAGACAGGTTCAGTGCAAACTTCACCCCCCCTCTCACTCCCAAAAGGACCCATAACTATACCAGAAGAATGTAGTGCCCCTGAAATCACAGGCACTCAGGTTAAAACAGCCCTTTCCAAAGCCGAAAACACAGCATCAATGGGACCGGACAGTGTCCCAGGCTGTGTCCTACATGAGCTCAAAGATGAACTAACCCCTCACCTTAACACACTGTTTAAACTCAGCCTCTCCACAGGCTACATGCCCACAGAGTGGCACACAGCAAGGGTTATTCTGCTCCACAAAGGTGAAGCCACAACGGACCCCGGGAACTATCACCCTATAAGCTTGACTAGCTTGATCTGTAAAGCTATGGAGAGCATCATCATGGATCTCATTAACAAAAAGATTGGAAACCTCCAAACACTAGACCCAACCCAGTTCGGCTTTGTTAAGGGCAGATCATGCCTCCTAAACCTTGTGGACTTCTTTGAGACAGTTACCAAGGCTATAGATGAGAGAAAGGTGGTCCACACAGCCTACCTAGACCTTGCAAAGGCCTTCAACACTATTCCCCACTCAGGTATTATAGACAAGCTCAGCAGCCTGAACATAAACCCCTACATCATGAGATGGGTTGCCAACTGGCTCAAAGACAGAACCTGCATGGTAAGAGCTGCAGGAGCTAGGTCTGACTCTAAACCTGTTACAAGTGGCATTCCCCAGGGCTCAGTCCTAGGACCCCTCCTGTTCGGCATTTACTTCTCAGAGGTACAGGCAAGCACAGGAGGACTATGGCTCACCAAGTTCGCAGATGACTGCAAACTAGGAGCTATAATTGACTCTCTGGCTGACACAGACATCCTCCAAAAGGGTCTCACTGAGACAGATACCTGGTGTCAAAACCATGTTCTCAAGCTAAATGCCAAAAAGGGCATAGTCATCCCCTTTGGAAAAAAACAAAGTACCCACAAACTACCACATAGGTGGTAGCCCCCTAAATACGGAAGACATAATAAGGGCTCTGGGGATCCAAGTAGATAGTAACCTCTCCTTTGATAATCACATTGCCAAAGTGGTTAGAAAATCCTTCTATGTGGCCCACCTAATCACAAAATGGTTTGCATCCAGATCAAAAGAGGTCATTGGTACCCCTCTACGCATCACTCATCAGAACCATCATAGAGTACAATGCCCCATTTGGGATGTACCTTACAAGACACCTGCAACAACTGGAAAGACCATAGAAGTTCCTCACCAAGAGGATAACTGGCCTCAAGCAGATGCCCTATGCAGCTCGACTGAAGAAACTCCAGCTGTACTCAGTTGCATACCGCCTACTCAGAGGTGCTCTCTGTCTGACATACAAGGCCATGTCCAACCCAGAATTGATGGACATGCTCCACCTAAAGAAAACCATATCCCCTCGAGCCACATGCTCCAGGGATCTAAACCTCACCACAACAATAAATAGGACATGCTGGAGGGAAAGATTCCTGTCCCAGACACTTCCCATGCTCTGGAACAAGATTCCAATTTACATTAGGCAGAGCTCCTCGCTAACCTTCTTCAAGAGAAACCTTGATGAGTGGATGGGAAACAGAAAGTTTACCCCAGGGATCACTTCAATGGCTCTGCTGGACAGAGGCACAGGGAACTAATCTAAGGGGACGGTGAAAGCCAACACATTCTGGCTAGGCTTATAAATGCCTTCGGGAAGATAGCCTAGTACCTACCTATGAACCTATGAGAGTATACACAACCATGAGGTTTACACAGGATAGGAATATGGATATATACATATAACAGGTTGATAAATGTCTACATGTACATACACATGTATATTCATGAATATGTCTGTATACACATCTGTATAGTGCAACATATATATGGCCATGTATACATCTCTTCGTATGTACATATATGTATATATATATATATATATATATATATATATATATATATATAGATAGATAGATAGATAGCTATGTGTATATATAGCGATATATGTATGCACATCCTATGTGTACAGATATGCCTATATATGTAGATATATATGTAGATATCTATAACTATATGTGCACACATATCTATTCTGATATACCTATTACTGTCAATATATATGTAGATATCCATAAGTATATGTACATATGTATCTCTATCTGTATATGTGTAGATGGTTCCCCTTCACAAGATCGAATTACTGAAAGCCCAAAACTCATAAGATCGAGTTCAAAATCTCGAGTTTCAGTAACTCAAAATTGTAAACGGGAAGTGTAAAAAATTAGATTAAAGGTTTTACTTACCTTTTTGTAGGGGGCTGGATCCCCCTGTACTGTTCCTTCATTAATGTGCAGGTTTCATGACCGCACTTCAGAGGAGGAATGGAAAGTGTCCAGTTGTGTGCGTATACATATAGTGCATAATGGTACATTTCCATCTCCTTTGCTGTAGTGCGATCTCGGAGTTGGTATATTTACGTAGGGGTGTGCAGGGGCTACAGCCTCCCTGCAAAAACATTAGAAAAAGTGTTTTTTACTTTCCTTTTGCGCCCCTTCACAATTTAGAGTATATGAATACTCGAGATTTTGGGCTCGGGCTTATGAGTTTTGAGTATTCATATATTTGATCTTGTGAAGGGGAACCATGTAGACATATATTGCTGTGTATATGTATATATCTGAGTGTTTATATGTTTATATATATATATATATATATATATATATATATATATGTGTGTGTGTGTGTGTGTGTGTGTGTGTGTGTGTGTGTGTATATATACATATCCATCTATGTATGTCGATATGTATATGTGTATATATCTATATAGATATATGGATAATTATATATACATATATGTCCACCATATGTCCTGAACATGGAGTAGAGCCCTACCTCAGCCCCAATAGTCCCAACCTCTTAGTGCAAGGGGATGTCAGGTATGTAGTGCAGGTATATATGTAGACTGTTGCTATTGTGATAGGGGTTGTCTTCACAGACATGTTGTGTGTGGGAAGTCACATCTGCTTTTAACATGTGCGCCATTGGCTACTGACAGACATCCTAAGGACATCATAGTACAGTACCACTGCTAGCACAGTAATGATCCTGTGGACTACAGCAGAGATATGGCCAATAAATGTGGGCAGTCTGACACACTCTGGTCAGTCAAGAGGTATACACAGAACCCCTTAGTGCAAGACATGCGGGCCAAGCATGACAATGTGGATGTTAGCAGCCATGTAGATGGGTATAACACGTAAATGCTGGTATACATTTGCCCCCATAGGTTATGCATTCACACACCCCTGTCTGTCCTGACAAATAATAACCACTGGTACAGAGGTGCCATGGCCACTTACTACCCACTAGTTAGTGACATACATCTGTACAGCATCCCAGTGCTTTGTCTGACATACATGACTGTTATGGTGGCCTGGCAGCAGTACATCTGGCAAGTATCTGGACATAACATCACTCTGTTAACATACACTAAGCTACTAGGCATGTAACAAAGCACTGTTCAGGCTACAGGCAGACTGCCACAACACTGGCTTACAAATCTTGTGGGGGAATAGACATGTACCTGCATATATAGCAGGCTCTACAGGCATGTCACAGCACAGAGTAACAGACACCTGTGTGAAAGTGCATAACCACAACCAATGTGAACACAGCCACAGCCACTTATGGTAGCTAGCATAATATTGCAGTATATGGACTATCTGATCAAAACATCCTCATATGTGCCACTCACACACTAACCCTACATATACTGTGCCACTACACAGTGTGGTCCGATGCCTGTCTGTGGTATGAGACATGTGTGTGTTTGGCCCTACAAACATGTAAGCCATTAGGGTAACATACAGTAGAGCAGCATGTAACATCAGATAGAACAGGACCAAGAACAATGACATCTACCACAGTCTGTAAACAGGCCAAGGTACATATTCACAATACACACACTGTCGGCAATCACCATAAATACACAGACCTCAGTACTGTACACACAACCACAGTATGCCCAGGTTCTGACCTCAAAGAGAACCCTACTATACATAACATGTGTCACAGTCTGATATCTCACTGGCTTGTTATCAGATATGATGTCAATACATTATGGTGTACAGAACATATGCACCTCTTACTGCATGACATATGTACAAAAGTTGACAGAGTTGTGGCTGGAGGCACAAACACAGGGCCAATATTGACATGGTACTGTGATAACCTTATACATTTACTATTGTAACAGGGTTTGTTGCGAGATATGTCCTATGAGGGATATGAAGTCAGTAACTGTCATGTCTGTTACCATGTACTGTCTGTAATCCTCACACTATGCTTCTGCAGTTCATAGATAGGTGCTCTGTGGGTAACACAAGAAATAAAAGGCACCACACACTGCCGAGTCTGCAAATGACCCTACAGAGGGAGGTTTCCTCAGAAACATAGCACTGTCATGACAGGTATTAAAACATGCAGAACAGCCATATCCACACACACCCTGTTAAACCAACATTGCTCCAAATGCAGAATAGCAACACTTACATTCTGTAGTCATGTCAGGCACATCATCCTCCTGTGTGTTGGCTTGTTTCCACAGTGTATATTGTGAGAGGTAAATCCACAATCCATCTGTGATGCTGTTTGCCAAACAACACATCTAGGTCCTGCTCACAGTGAATGAAAAGGCCAAACACCAACATGATGTTCCTAGACCTTGGAGTATGTTTCCATGCAATTGGCTATGGTAATGTTACCACAGCTGTTCCACATGCAATCAGCTAGAAGAGGGCTGCAATTCATGCAGAGGCCATCAGCTGATCATGAGCATCACTTACAAAACACATGCTGCTGCCTAAGCAAAGCAGGTGTAAGTCTCCACATCCACCAGAGAGGGAGTGAGAGAGGCAGACAGAGGCAAAGATAAGTCAGGGAGGGGTGGGAGAGTAAAACTTAAGCATGATTGTGCCACACATCTACCAGTACAGGGTATCAAACCCCTGACTGACTATGTATTGCTATCACATGTTTATGCAGTTATTGGATGCGCCACATAGGTTAAATGTTGAGGAGCTCTCCAAATGTATATGTGATGATGAGTGACATCTGCAACAGTGATATGGTAGCTACACGGTAGGTGTAGTACATGTGCCTGTCTGCATGAACAGGTGTCATCATCAACACAGCCACACTCTCTCAGGGACCCACACACATTGACACACTTGGCAGGGTCAGGAATA
Organism: Protopterus annectens; assembly: GCF_019279795.1. NCBI lineage: Eukaryota > Metazoa > Chordata > Ceratodontiformes > Protopteridae > Protopterus > Protopterus annectens. The sequence continues at coordinate 1,048,544,257 of NC_056727.1, forward strand.
CAACTCCTCACTAGTTAGTTTGCCACAATAAAATACTGTGCAGGTATCACATGCACCACAGGGGTTATCTGAAGGTTATATGGGCAAAGGGTATGTGGAAGTGTCTAACATCAGACAGCATGCTTTAATATGTCAGTGGGGGTTGTAGTGAGTGTGAATGTGATCATAAGCATCATATACGACACACACACACAGGGTGCTAGTACTGACATGCATGGGTGCATTGCTTCATGTGTGTGTAGTGGTTGACTGTGACAGACGGCTATACAAGGCTAGGTGATGGGTATACCTTGGTATCAGGCCATATGACAATGGTCTGCAGTGTGGCTCAGGGGTGTAGTGTCTGGATTGGCCCACACAGGTGGGTATTGTATTCACCATCCAGTCACCTGGGTAACTATTTTGTGTGGCCATTGCTGTTCATTCCTTGCCATGTATGTGTTCTTTAGTCCATGACATGGATGGTGTCTGGGATGTGCACATGTCCCACATGCATGTACAGTGACATGTGGAACTGTACCTGGGGTGTCTGGCCCATGTTGTGTACACAGATTGTTATCATCAGATGTGCCAGTCCTGGCCTCACGTTTTGGGAACTTGTAATGGACAGCAGGTTGACCCTGCACCTGCATTGAAAGCATAATACAGGTATTCCCTGGTGTCAATGGCATCTGTCCATACAGGGCATGTGTTTAAGGCATGGTATGTCCTTTGTGGGTCACATTTGATGTAACCACAGGTGTTGCAGGTGTCCAGTGGGGAACATAGTGAAGGTGCACTGTCTGCATGTACGTGCCTATTGGACTGATGGACAGGGTGCCATGCCCTCTGTAGTCCACTGCAATCACACCATGGTTATTATCTGTGGGAAATATGCAGGGTACTACCAACATAGTGGTTGTTGCCTAGGCAAGTGTGTTTGTGTACGAGACATGGGTTGAGAGTGTTCTCTGGGTAATACAAGGGTTGCTAACTTTGTTCACCAGGCCTTGATGTCACATGTAGGGGTATGGATTGGCACCCCAGCCTCTCGGCTATTTCACATCTGTTATCCCTGTAAGGTGGATATTGTGACATATACTAGGGTCACCATATAAAATATTTGCAAAACCCACTCCACAATGAGTCCAGCTGTTACACACTCACAGCCACATCTGCACAGAATATGAATGACAAACACACACACACACACACACACACACACACACACACACACACACACACACACACACACACACACACACACACACACACACACCTGCCATGTCTGGGATTAGAACTCCAACTTAATTAGTTCATCACACTACAGCAGTGCATAGTTATAGGACACACCACAGAGATTACTGGGCTATACCTTTCCCAAAGGAGTATTACACTACAGCACTATGCAGTTATAGGACACGTCATGGAGATTACTGGAGTTCTCCTTCCCCAAAGGTGTATTTCACAGTGAATGACATCAGCATTATAGATTACCCTAACCATAAGTTTGGGTTTGTTGTTTTACAACAAGTTGAACATAATATTAGAGGAGGACCATGGGAGCTGAAACTAGAAGAGTGCGAACTAAAATGGCAAGTCCGCACATCAGCACATATTCCACCAGGCCTTAATGAGTTTATATCCATCAAATGTTTGCTTAAACTTAAAGCTCTTGCTAGATAGCAATATTTGAGTAGTTACATTTTTATCTTTTGCCTTAGTCCTTGGGATTATTGAATTGTGCATGGATTATTTATATATTTTTATATTTGTATTTTTCAAATTTTTATTATTAGTACTTTGATTAATCCTTACAATTGATTGTCCTGGTTGTTCATGTGTTATGAGTATAGGTCTTGTTTGTTACCTTTACTGATCAATATTAATGGGCACAATAGATTAATTAAGTAAATATATTTTTGTACATATAAAAATTTCTTTCACATAGATTTTATATTTATGGTGAAACTTCGTATTTCTTACTTAATTAATTACTTTTTGGTTGACTGAGAAGTTTAGAATTATCATTACTTTTAATTTTATTCCCAAGTAATCTAATCTGAAGCATTTTATTGTTCCTGTTTTCATTGTTATATTTATGATGATTTAATCATGGTTGTCAATTATTCAATTAATTAATTGTATAATTTAGGATTATTTAAGGCGTTGTATGTGATTGTTTGTGGTTTGTCTGAAGAAGTTGGTGTATTACTACTGACAAAAGCGCTTATATTTATCTGGATTAAACAGTATGTTTTAGTGTCCTCGCTGCTTCCTTCTTGTTGTTTTTGACATCAGCAGGGTTGCCAAAGTAGGACTTTTGATCCATAGTGAGTGTGACTAGCCTAAAAAGCATTGCTCCCTACACAGACATAGAAACACACACATAAACATCCACACTTTCCATCTGTGGGCATAAAATCCCTACTAGAATGCTACAGCACACTACAGCATTACGCTGTTGTAGGATGTGCCACAGAGATTATTGGGCTGCACCTTTCCCAAAGGTGTATTTCACAGTGAATGATATCAGCAGCCTTGCCACATTAGGGCATTTGATCTGTAGTGAGTGTGACTAGCTTAAAAAGCATTGCTCCCTACACAGACATAGAAGCACACACACAAACATCCACACTTGCCATGTGTGGGAATAGAACCACTACCAGAGTATTATATCACACTACAGCTTTATGCTGTTATAGGACATACCATGGAGGTTACTGGGCTGCACATTTCTCAAAGGTGTATTTCACAGTGAACGACATCAACAGCCTTGCCAAAGTAGGGCATTTGAATTGCAGTGAGTGTGACTAGCCTAAAATGCATTGCTCCCTACACAGACACACACACACACACACACACACACACACAGTTGCCATGTCTGGGATTAGAACTCCTACTTAATTAGTTCATCACACTACAGCAGTGCATAGTTATAGGACATGCCACAGAGATTACTGGGCTACACCTTTCCCAAAGGAGTATTTCACAGTGAATGACATCAGCAGCCTTGTCAAAGTAGAGCATCTGAATTGTAGTGAGCGTGACTAGCCTAAAAAGCATTGTTCCCTACCCAAAGGGGGGGGGCACACAGACAGTTGCCATGTCTGGGATTAGAACTCCTACCTAACTAGTTTATCACACTACAGCAGTGCGCAGTTATAGGATGCACCATGGATATTACTGGACTACAACTTTCCCAAAGGTGCATTTCACAGTGAATGACATTAGCAGCCTTGCCAAAGTAGGGCATTTGAATTGTAGTGAGCATGACTAGCCTAAAAAGCATTGCTCCCTACACAGACAGAGACACACACAGTTGCCATGTCTGGGATTAGAACACCTACCTAGCTAGTTTATCACACTACAGCAGTGCACAGTCATAGGATGCACCACAGACATTACTGGACAACAACTTTCCCAAAGGTGTATTTCACAGTGAATGACATCAGCAGCCTTGCCAAAGTAGGGCATTTGAATTGTAGTGAGCATGACTAGCCTAAAAAGAATTGCTCCCTACACAGACAGAGACACACACAGTTGTTATGTCTGGGAATAGAACTCCTACCTAACTAGTTTATCACACTACAGCAGTTATAGGACGTGCCATGGAGATTACTGGGCTGCATCTTTCCCAAAGGTGTATTTTACAGTGAATGACATCAGCAGCCTTGCCAAAGTAGGGCATTTGAATTGTAGTGCGTGTGACTAGCCTACAAAGCGTTGCTCCCTACACAGACAAAGACACAGAGTTGCCATGTCTGGAATTAGAACTCCTATTTAACTAGTTTATCACACTACAGCAGTACACAGTTATAGGATGCACCACAGAGATTACTGGGCTACATTTTTCCCAAAAGTGTATTTCACAGTAAATGACATCAGCAGCCTTGCCAAAGTAGGGCATTTGAATTGTAATGAGTGTGACTAGCCTAAAAAGCATTGCTCCCTACACAGACAGAGACACACAAATACACACACAGTTGCCATGTCTGGGATTAGAACTCCTATCTAACTAGTTTATCACACTACAGTAGTACCCAGTTAGAGGATGTGCCATGAAGATTACTGGGCTACATCTTTCCCAAAGGTGTATTTCACAGTGAATGACATCAGCAGCCTTGCCAAGGTAGGGCATTTGTATTGCAGTGAGCGTGACTAGCCTAAAAAGCATTGCTCCCTACACAGACAAAGACACCCACAAACACACACACAGTTGCCATGTCTAGGATCAGAATGCCTACCTAACTAGTTTATCATACTACAGCATTACGCAGTTTTAGGACGTGCCACAGAAATTACTGGACTATGCCATTCCCAAAGGTGTATTTCCAAGTGGATGACATCAGCAGGCTTGTCACAGTAGGGCTATGGGGAGGGCAGTGTGTGTGCATGGGCCATAACCCATTCATCTAGAGGTTGATGCACCACATGCGGGCACATGCAGGGTTATATTCCGCAGGTACATGTATACAGCTGCTAGATGACTACTGACTTGTACAGTCATGTTGCACAGCTAGCACTTGCACCACATAGTCTGCAATGCTGATGGATACCAGTGGCTAATGTCTACAGTGAGTGACATTTACACATCATGTGGTTGTAGCCATTTGGCTGTGTGCTGAGTGGGACAGACCTCATGATGGAGGGCTCTTTGTCACAGTCACTCTCTTCCACACATCTATGTATGTCTACTTTTGGCTTATTATAGTGTGTTGTCCTTGGATATATGTCTGTATTCCTATCCACTGTGTGTGCAAAGCATGACTGGTGCATAGTGAGGAGTGTATGCACTAACATCTGCAACTGTCAGATATGTATGGTCCACTGTTGTTTGCAGAAATGGACTTAATTTGTTTGTGTGTGAGCATGCCCAGTATGACCTTTCAGTGTGTTGTTGTCTGCCATTGCCTTCATTTCTCTAAGTATGTGAGCATGCCCAGTATGCCCTTGTGTATTGAATGTGTGGATCCATTGCAGGTAGTTAGTGCAGACCTTTGTGTTGTACACCTGTAGGTAGCAAACTGTTTCTGCAGGGTATCCATAGATCATTTGGCAATATGGGGATAAACTGTGCAGGAGATAGTGTGTACTGTAGGTGATTGTGTCTGTGCTGCTTCTGCTACATGATACTGGTGTTAGCAGAGATATTCAGACATGTGTACTGTTATACACTGTGATGTTTTATGTCCCTATGTACTGTCAGGTGGGCATTCTTGCTCACAGTGATGTCCTGCGGGACAAGGGTGACTGCAGCTGTGTCTGGTATTGTGGGCAGATGCCTACATATTCATGGTAAGTTATGCCATTCTGGAGGGGGAGCTGCAGACACTTGCTGCTGGGTCTGTGTATCCAGTTCAGCACCTTGGTACAGTGCTGGCAGAGGATCCCATACTTGTACATAAATGAACATGACAGTATGGCCTTATCTTTTAGTGGCAATACCTCACAGCTGTACAGATTCACACAGGTTACCCAGAGGCAGGGGTCATAAGTTAGGGCATTACCCCTATTGTGGTGTACCGGCAGATTTGTAGCCACCCATTTATGTGTTTGCAGCCAGGGACAGTGTGTGTCCACACAGCTGTGTGTTGGTCCTTGCACATTCCATGCTGCCCATGCTCCCACCCCCCTCTGTTATTCTATTTTCTTCCATGCATTATGCAAACATTCTCTGATACTTTCCCTAAGGTTATCACCCTATCAGTGCTGTGTTTTGATGTTGGTCCACAGTTCATGCATTTCATGGTGGACATGTTACTGTGGTTTGTCCACATGACCTTGCATATGGCTTATGTGGAGTGTGTTGTTATTTGGGTGTTCATGACATAACATGCATAGGCAGTATGTGTGAGACACAGGCATTTGCCAGAGGCCTGTAGGCCATTTGGTGGTGATGCAGGCCAGCTGTGGCAGGCCATTGCATTCTTTCAATCCTACAGTGTCAGACCGCCATACAGTATATTCCCCTGGGTTGATAGGGTAGGTGTGCTAGGTGTTCATGCCAATACTTTCTATCAGTCTTGATTGGTTGGTGTGGATGCTGGCAGGGTGCTACCTACAACTAGGGACACACATGCATGGGACACCTGGACTGCATGCTGCATTCTTTCCCTATTGCCATATACAGATGGTGGTCATATTGTACCCATTCCCAACAGCAGTGAAACAACCAGAGAGGTACCTGTGGGTGGTGTTTGGGTGAGCTGGGTGCATGTGTGCTATGGACACTACTTGCATCTGACACACAGACATGCATGGGGCATTCCAGTTATGCTGGCATGTGCAGGTACATCAGCTGTTTCCCAGTACATCAATCTTACCACCTTTGTGATCTGCAAGTGTTCGGGCAGACGCCACTGGTATCACCTACTACAGGCCTAGATAATGTGATGCATTCCTGTATGTACAATTCCAAGGGTGTGTCCATTTCACAGTTACACATTATATACTGTATCTCTGGGGTACTTTCCCCTGTGTACTGCTTGTATATCTAGCCCAACAGCCATGCCATGTCAATCTTTCAGATGGTGACACAAATTACCACCATACATTTACAATGGCTTATTGCTAGCATGTGTTATACTGGTGGGAATTGTCTTTGGCACTGCAGTTGTGAGGACTTGGCTTTGTCATCAGCAGTAGTGGGCAATGGCCACCAGGTCATACCTCAACATGCATACATACTGACCACTCTCACACAATATGACACACACACCAACCTAACACAAACATACCTGGATATTTTACAAATGCTACAATCTATCCTGCTACCTTGGCCACCTCTGGGCATCTGTGCTCCACTGGTATTATACCTACGCATACATGTTACTACATTTCTACATAGGATTGGGGGGGCACCTGACTGTTACTACATGTCTACATAGGATATGGGGGGGCACATCTGACTGTTTCTACAGTTCTACATAGGATTGGGGGGGGCGCACCTGACTGTCACAACATGTGTACATCAGATTGGGGGCACACCAGACCAGTACTACATTTCTACATAGGATTGGAGGGGGCCACACCTGACTGTTACTACATGTCAAAGTAGTGTTGGGGGGGGGCTCACCTGACTGTTACTACATTTCTACATAGGACTGGGGGAGGGGCACACCTGAATGTTACTACTGAGTACATAAGATATGGGGGGCACATCTGACTGTTTCGACACTTCTACACAGGATTGGGGGGCACACCTGACACTTGTACACATTTGCTATGACTGTACTGGTATGTCAGGTACTCCATTTCATTCTGTTTTCTAACCTATTATTCTGACAAGAGGCATGTCAGTGTACTACAGATCTTACATTTCATTGACATTCATATTAGTTTCTAACTTCCTACCCTTCAGAACTAACATCCCACTGCCTGACCTGATGTAGTCTGTCTGTGTAGGCCTGGGGGGTAGGTTACCCATAGGCATCATTCAGTGGCCTTAGCACAGCCTTTGTTTGTGTTTGTCTACACCTGTGATTGTTGTTGGGTATGTGAACCTCCCTGACTGGCATGTGTGTGTCATATGGACACACATGTGGCCCAGCACATTTCCTGCAGTGGGTTTTGTCACCATGTGTAGTACTGGCTACTATGGTGACACCCATATTTGTTATAGATCTCATGCTACCACTGTAGGTGTCTACTATCTGCTAGTATCACATTCAGCCACCTGATTCCCTTGCATGCTCACATCCATACCATAGATACAGGCAACAACATATACTACTACATTCGGTAATTGGTAAGTTGAGTGACTTACCTTGTGGGTGTGCCAGTATTGAGGTTGGTGCTGAAGAGCTGGCTATGTTGGATGTACATAGTACACTCCCAACACATGGGTGAGCAAAGGTAGTGTCATGTTTGGCATCCTTTTTACTGTATGTGCGAGTCAGAGAGAGGTGTCATTCCCTGGGTCCCTCCTGTGTATGTGTTGCCTCTTTGCCAAGGCCAGGGCATACTGGGCATGCCTCCTTCTGCCTACTGGGGCAGGCTCAGGTTGTTACTCCTCCGAGTAGCTCTGTGCCTGTGCAGGCCTTGGCAATGGTGGGGGGCTGTGTGGCCCTGCCCCATGCTGTTCCTGCTGCAGCTGTTTCCACAGGATCATATTGTGTAGCATGGCACATACAATGACAATTTGGGTACATGTAGCTGGTGAGTACTGCAAGACTCCACTGGATGTGTCCAGGCACTGGAACCGAGACTTCAGCATCCCAAACACAGGCTCTATTATAATTCTGGTCTGTGTGTGTGCCTCATTATGGAGTTCTTGTTCAGGTGTGAGTGCATTTATGATGGTTGTCATCAGCCACATCTCTAGTGCATAACCAGCATCCCCCACTAGGTGACCATAAGGGATGTCCCCATTGGCAAATCTCTGGTACAGCTGCATCAGATGCCAGATGTGGGAATCGTGATAGCTTCCAGGGCAGCCAGCACACACATTCATTATTATGCCCTGGGCATCACACATGACCTGGCAGTTGATGGAGGGGAAGCCCTTGCAGTTGATGTAAACCCTACCCCGCTCACCGAGTGGTGCTTTGATTCATATGTGCATGCAGTGTATAGCACCCACTACCTCAGGGTATTCTGCTATTTGGTGCAACAGATGCATATTGCTGGCCAACGCCTCACAGGTGTTGGGGAAATATACCTGCTCACCGGCATGTGCTGACATGGCATCCAGGAAATGGTGGAGTACCCCGGATAATGATGCCTGTGAGATCCCCATCATATCCCCAGTTGGCCTTTGGAAGGTACCTGTAGCTAGTAATCTTAGGCCTACACATACCTTGGTATCCACTGGGATGGGTTCCCCCTCAGTTAGTTCTGTTTGTCAGGCAGGGCCGGCACAGCTCAACAATTTGCTGTAGGAGGCCACTTTCCACCCCTATAGCGTTCCATTATCTCCAGCTCATGTAGCCCCTGGCAGGTTACCCTGAGTCTGTACACTTTTTTCCATCTCCTCACTGTGGGTTGGTTGACAGGATTCACATCCTCACCACCCTCAGGCTCTTCCACATGTTGTTGTATGATAGCTGTTGCAGCCCCTATCATTTTGTTGTTTTGTTTGTTAAAAGTTCTCTGCTTGTATACACCAGTGGTGTGGAGTATGTGGGAAAAAACAGAGGGAAAGGTGTTTGCATAGTTTATAGTAGTGTTTTGGGCTGGGCTGGTCTGCTGCCTGTGTAATTGGCTGATTCTGATACATTTCACCTGCCAGCTATGCTAGTTCTCCTAGATTACCTTCCTACTGCTGTTTTCCCTTCCCATTGCCTTCTTGTTTAAGCCCGCAAACACAGTACTCAAATGTGCACAGAGCTGCTATTTCCTGCTTTATTTTTTCCCCTTTAAAACCCGGTGTGCGGTGCGCACACCGACTTAGGCAATATAAAGAGTGCTAGGCAGTCTCAGACACACACCCTTGCTTAGCTCTGCTAAGCTAAGGGCAAACCTGAGCCGCAGGGCTCCAATCCACTTACAGTATGCCTGACACCCCCCCCCCAAGATGTCAGCTAACTCTTAGGCTTGCACCAAGCTATTCCTGCTCTTACACTGTTGGGTGCTGACTAGCATGCAGGGGAAATCTGTGATTCAGTATCATTCCCCTCATTTGCATAGGATTGCCTGCTGATGCGTAGTTACATGTCCCACACTGAGCCTCCCCCCTTAGCAACCATTATTCACTGGCCATGTTTTCTTCTGCCTGCCATTGAGTATAATGGCAAAATAGTGATTTTGGTTAGAATGCTTATTTTATGTTTTTTTTTCTTATTTTCCGCCTGATCCCATTTGTGCACAGCTGCTCTACGCTTAAACAGCCGAGATTGGCTAAAAAAATAAATAAAGGTTGATTTTTTATTTTTGCAACTGTTTTCCATCCCAATGGCCTTATAGTTGGCCATTGCCATGCTTTCTACATGATATCCACCCTTTATTTGGAGCTGTCATGGCTCCGTTTCGTAGTTTACAGAAATGTACTCCATTACTGGCAAAGTATATTTCTGCAGATTACACTAGTCCTGCACAGACGGTTTCCAGCTTCCTGGATCACAAATTCACCTCATTTGCATGGATTTCTCTTGTAAATGGGGTAATTTGCATACAGGGGCTGAGTCCGTGCAAGACTAGTGCAGGAGCGCTCGTGCACATCCCTACAGGTTATTCCTGGATCGCACTGCAGACATATTGCCTGCTGGAGCTCCTGCACTAGTCCTGCATGCCATGCAGGGCTTGCTGAATCCAGGGGATAGTCTTTGTGCTTTTGTACTCCAGACATTATCCAGCAGTACCTGAGCTAAAACAACATTAGTTCAGATGTTTCAAAATTTCTCTTTGTTTTGTTAACACACAATATCACATATTGCATGTACTGTGTTACTAATCTGAAAAGTCTGCAACAAAATTACAGTATTATAACAATTAATTTTGTTATAATTGCAGATTAGACTGTGAAAATACATGGATATGAATCTGCATGTGCACTATGTAGTAAAGATGACAGAAATGATGAAGTACAACAGGAAACATGTTGCATGCCCCAGCAGTAACTTCCCTGAGTTCCACAGCTGTCACATTTTAAAACAATGTGGTACAATGAGGTGTCATGAGGTATGCATCTGTATGTCTGAGATGTGTGTACAATGCTCAGAAAAGGCTTCATTTTATCAATTTTATAAAGGAGTCCATTACTGCATAAGACAGACTTGTGGATGGTGGGACTCCAGTAGTGTCCAAGACAACACAGAACAGGCCAAAAAGTAGAGAAAACATTAAAGAGTTACGTAGCCTGTTCAACAGATCAAGGTCATAATCTAAATTTATGCTAGACTTTTAATCTTAATGATAATAATATTTTTAATATTGTTTTCCTTCTGCTGTCAGTGCTTGGGTATCTAATTTCACCTCTGTACCCTCCACATATTTTAGCACCAGCAGCTCACCCATTATGCAAAGAAACTAATGCAGTTGAGAAATTGAACCAAAGTTCTGTGACCAAACTTTATGTTCTGTGTTTTGGCTTACAACCTGCAACGCAGGCACTCACTTGAACCCCTAGTGAACTTTCATCCAGACCCTTCAGTATAAATCAATTAATCCATTCCCCCAAATTTATGTTCATGTGAGTCACAGTACTATCAAACCTGAAGCATGCAAGGTACATCTGCAGAGCAGTAGCTAGGGTGGGGTGAATGAGGAAGCTGTCCCAAGCATAAAGTAAGCATTAGGGGATGTGATCATCAAATCCCAACTGGACTGCGATGCATACCAGCATTTAGAAATTAATGCCAGTATTCCATTTGCTCTCCATGTGTGGTATAAACTATAGCAGTTTCTTTGCTACAAACCTACAAATGTAGCAAGCAATTCACTACCATTTAAAAGTAGAATAGAGCTTTCTTTTATTTCTCCTCCTTAAAGCAGAAAGGGGTACCAGATTGAAGGAAGGCACCAGGCACAAAATTAACTAGCTGGTCCTATGTATAGCTGTACTGTTTCCTGTTTCTGCTGGGGATCAGTAGAATGACATAATGCTCTGTACCTTCATCATGAGAGAAGTAACCCAATGACCGGCTGCTTAGGCTTATTCAAGAGCTAGCCAACTCTGCTGCCCTGGACCTTTTCCAGATGTACACCACTCTTACTGTGATATCAAGCAGAAACTCTGTAGCAGCTAGTTGGCAGTGAAAGTCTTTCAACTTAAAGATATTTAGTTTAAGTGCCTTGCCTTCTACACACCCTCTTAATGGCCACATTTGTTTGTTTTGTTATTTTTGAAGTCAATGTGAAAATGATGTCTCAGACTCAAAACATTAAGAAAAGAATAGCTTAGTACAGCTTTCTTTTTGATTGCCCACAGGTGACCATGCTCAGTGGCCATACTCGCAATATAGAGTCTATAGTATGTGCTTCACATTGAAAGCATTCACAACACACAGCAGCATGGCACAATACAGTCAAAATGGAATGTACACTTAAATATCAAAATGCATCCTGTTAATGAATTCTGCTAGTTACTGCATATATAAAAGAAGTTCCACACCTCACATGTAATATGTTCATAACAAGCGCAATTATGAAATGTTGCATAATTTATGTTTTCCTTGTGTCTAACCACATTATGTTAAATATATCTCTATGTATCTGCACACACACACATCAACCCCAACACATGTACACACCTATATTTACTTTTCCTTTGTGCCTAACCATAGTATATTAAATATCTATCTATCTAATCTATCTATCTATTTATTTTATTTTTTTTGTCTTTGTTGACCGGGAAAAGTCTGATTGGGTGAAACAAATTTTCACCAGAATCTCGGGGAGAAAAGCTTCACATTTTAATTGCACATGATACATATTTATAATTGCAAGGCAAAACATCTGTACATGAGCTTATTGACATGACTTTAAAATATTTCTTACATGCGTATCGCTTTTTAACCCAAAAAGAGAGAAGTTAACATATATTGGCTAATTATTGAATAGAAAAATAAAATACAATAATATTTAATGTATTTATAGCATGATGGTTACAGGGAAAAGATGAAACAGTAATTTACAGTTAGACAAGTAGTAATATAGCTTAAAAACTGACAATAAGACAGACCCCCAGATTTACTATTCTCCCGTGCAGGACTAGCTTAGTCCTGCCCAGAAACAGCCATTTAGAAGCAGGATGGCAGCGAGCCATGCATATTAATGAAGGCAGGCTGCCTGAGCTCCTAATCATACATGGAGCATGTAAGAGTGCAGGGGCGTGTCTGACAGCAGAGCTCTCAGAATATACACACCCCTGCAATGAAGAACAGCAGACAAATCCTAAAAGAATGAGCGAGACCGCTCATAGGTGTATGCATACCCCCAGCAACATCCCCCACATGTAAAAAAGCAATAGTGAAAACAAACACTGTAAAGATATATATATTTTTTATGAAACAGATTAAATTTAACCATAGGTGCACAGGTTTGCCCATCACTTAGCTACGGTTAATGCAGCTTAAATGACAGAAGAGGATAAAAAGTAAGATATATGCAAATGAAGCAGTACAGCAATAGTGTAGTGGTCAGAGCATTCACCTTACGAGCAGTCATTCCAGGTTCGAGTACCACTACAGTACATTCCATTTTCCATGTCAAATCACTTTATGACCAATATTTTAGTTGCATAACCTACTACATAACATATATTTGTGAACCGGAGTACTGCATTAAATGCAGATGTGAGGTGTTAGTGTCATAATGTTGCAAAGTCCACAGATAATACATGTGCCCCATACAGTATATGTGCACAGGGATCAGGGATACAAATGGAAGGTAAAATGCGTAATGAATGATAACTCATTGCAGCTTCCAAATCACCCATCTTCCCAAGAATCATTAGACATTACTATCTAAATTAGTGCAATGGTAAGCTGGATTAAGCACTAGTAAGCAAGTATAAGCACTATTAAGCAGTAGTAAGTGGGAGTAAGCATACGTAAGCACTAGTAAGCAGGTTTAAGCCTGTTTGCTCAGGGGTAAGCAATGCGCACATAGGTTAAACAATACTGAAGCTAACTCTCTATAAGCATATTTAACCAAAGGTTAGCATTGCTTACCCTCACACAAACCCACTTACAAGTGCTCAAAGTGCCTTAATCACTCTGTATCCAACAGCCACTATTCTGCCCAGCAACAAAAAAACAGCCATCATAGGTCTTGAACCCAGGACCCTATACACTATAATCATAGAAGTTAACCACTAAGTCATCACAACAGCACATAGGATTGAGGTATCACCAACCTAATCCTCACTATAGTAAAACCAAACTGAACATGTGAAAGGAATCTATATACACCTACTACATAACATAAGTATGTGAACTGGAGTACTGAAGTAAGCCCAGATGTGAGGTGTAATTGTAATAGAGTGTTGAAGTCCCCTATTAAACACAAGGACCCCATACAGTGTACGTACACATGAATCATGGATACTAGACATATATATATAACATGTAACGAATAATAAATCAATGCCAAAAAGCAAATGTAATGCAAAGTAAATATTAAGCAATGCTAAGCATTGCACAGGCCAGCTTAGTAGGTGTAAGCAATGTATAGGCTAACTAACTCAATTTGCCCAGTGGTATACCCCTTTAAACAATGCCAACCTTAGGTAAGCAGGTTTGCCCATAGCTTAGCCTTTTCAAAACCGTCCAATCATGGTAAAGTGTGGGAAATCAGCCCTACTTAAACCCAACAGGTGGGAATACATCTCATAACTGGTTGTAGCTTCCCGTTGCAGGCACCATGTCAGGAATGGGAGAGGGAGTGCGCTTTTGGGTGCAGTGCTGGGGCATCCAGGAGTCCAGAGTCATGGCAGGACTCCTTGTCAAAGACCATGAGCAGAGATTTCTGCAGGGCAGTACCAGGGTCCCCAATATAAAGCAGAAGCCTGGGACCATCTCGCCCATGACCTCACCAATGCCACTGGCATAACCCTAACTGGTGAGCAGGTCAGGCATCACTATGCCGACCTGAAGCGGCAAAAGGGGGATCTCTTGGATCAGTGGATCCAAGACGCTAGGAGGACAGGGCAGGTCCCAGTAGTGTGTATCACTCCACTACCCTTATAATAATTGCCAATTCATGTATATTATGCATAGGTATGGCCACATATTCCTCTCATGTCCTTCACAGCGGCAAGTAAGCAGGCTGTGAACCAGGAGGCCCATGGCTGTCACTTGGAGAGGTTCTGACGTGAGGCAGATTAGTAATACTCTTGCATTTACTGTCATAAGAAATAAATCTAACTGTATTAGTAAGTCAATTGCCTGTAGAAAACCTGTATTGTTTAAGGCAAATATTGCATACACCAGAAAATAAGCAGGAAGAGTCTCATATAGGTTGTATGTAAATAAAAGCATAATAGCCTGACAATTAAGTTCTAACTGCTGTACTGCATGTGTTTACTCTGGTATCATATGGTAATGTAGAATTGCAATCACTTAATAGTACTGCTGTATTAAGCACTGTTACCCACACTGTGCAACATAAATAAAAATGTGTAGGAATGTCTGTATATGACTGGTGTAATCCCCAGAGGTCAGCTAGTACAACTGGGAGAGACACAGACAGAAAACAGTGAAAAGACGGACAACAAAATCCAAATAGCACATACAACTGAGATGTAAACTGTTGTTTTTTTTAGCACACACTGCCATAGTTCAAATCCTGGGAGTGGTGATAGTCTGCATACAGAATCATACCCCACAACTGTACAGATATGTCCAGAATGTCCAGTAAATTGGCCATATCTGCTGTCTGTCACTGTGTCCCCCTGGGAAATCAGTGGGATGACCCCAGATGTATAGGCTGCAAAGAAGAAATACAACTGATTGTCACACATCTATAATAACAAACCTGTCAGACTAGCAACTCCCCAAACTGTTATGAGAGTAATAAGCCAAGTATGTCCCTTCTACACCCCCATGTTGCCAAGCTGTGACCAGAGTGTGTACAGTAACAGAGTGAGATGTAAGTGCATAATACTAATGTAAAACTGGTACTTTGTGTGGCAACAGTCAGGTAGTGCTAACAAACATTGCTCCCACAGGTCCATCAGATATGAACACTGTGCCCAGAAATAAAAGAGTGATACCCTGTACTGATACTGTTTACTTTGGTATTGTATGGCATTGTTAGTGTTGCAATTGCTCTGAATAATAAGGTATTACTCATCACTGTCACCCACACTCTGCTACATAATATAACTGTCTAGGAAATCCTGTATAAGAGTGATGTAATACAATGTCAGAATGTAACACCACAGGAGAAGTATACACAGAAACCAGATAAGAGATATACAGCAATATCCATATAGCATAGACAATTGTGATGGACAGTGTTTTAGTGTTAGCAGACACAGCCATGGTCTGAATCCTGGGAGAGGAAGTAGGCTGCATACAGAATCATACCCCACAACTGTACAGATATGTCCAGAATGCCCAGTATATTGGCCCATATCTGCTGCCTATCACCCTGCCCTCCTGGGAAATCAGTGGGGTGATCCCAGATGTTTAGGCAGCAGACAGGAAATACAACTGATTGTCACACATTTATAAAAACAAACATGTCACACTAGCAACTCCCCAAAATGTTATGAGAGTATTAGGCCAAGTGTGTCCCATCTACACCCCCATGTTGTCACGCTGTGACCAGAGTGTGTACAGTAACAGAGTGAGACGTAGGTGCATAATACTAATGTGAAATCTGGTACTTTGTGTGGCAACATACAGGTAGTGCTAACAAACATTGCTCCCACAGGTTTGTCAGATACAAACACTGTGCCTAGAAATAAAAGATTGATACCCTGTACTGGTACTGTTTACTGTGGTATTGTATGGCATTGTGAGTGTTGCAGTTGGTCTGAATAATAAGGTATCACTGATCACTGTCACCCACACTGTGCTACATAATATAACTGTCTAGGACATCCTGTATAAGAGTGTTGTAAGTCACTAAAGGATGAAGAGGGCAATAGTCTACATATGTCCTGGTACACATGCATGTGGTCAAGACATGGCCAGAATCTGTGCAAAAAAAGATGGACAGGTATGTGCATAACCTCAACCTGGAATCTGGGAGTATGTGTAGAAACAGTTAGTGTTAACAAACAATTCCTCCATAGGTATACCAGGTAAGAGGTGTATACTGCAGGTAAAACCAGTCCATGGATATAGTGGTCAACAGCCATATCACTGTCCAAATTAAGGCACTAGGGTAGTGTAGTAATACTTATAAGGTACAGATAACAGCACTGATTAGGAAAGTAATGCAAACTACAGGAATATACTAGTTGTTAATTGACATCTTTCCCTCCCCACCATATCTCCAATAATACACTAAATACCGACCTCAATTGGTACGTGATGACTTCATTGTCATGTTGGGACATATGTCCTATTGTTTGATAATTATTTAAATCTGTTTCTATGCATGTGCTATGTTGAAATACCCCAACATTGGTGGCATGGTGCCATCAATGTACCTGCATGCTGTGGTTATTACCACTGTGGTCCCATATATGCATGTGTTCTGTTTGCTATGCAACTGTTCCATATCTGGTGTCTTTGTTAATGGGAATATCTATGCATGCTCTTATACCTAATCCTGGAATTTGTTGACTATTACTAAGCCACATATGCTGATAAAGCATAAACACCATAGCATGTATGGTAATGCAGGTCCCAGCGGACCCACCTGTCCCACCTCAGCTGGCCGTGGCACCAGGCACCAGCACATCTGGGGCCCAACCCAGGACCTCCTTCTCCATTGGTTCTGCACCACCTTCAGGCGGAACTGCCTCAGGGGATGGGGGTCACCCCCCGGGAGCGGGCATGGACAGGAACCTGTCGCCTGGTCCGGGTCATGGTGCATAGCGAGCTCAATCAGCAGTTTGGAGATCTGCTACACCAGCTCAAGGACCTCGTGCTGTGAATAGAGGGTCAGCCTGGCTCTCCAACTCATCCCCCAGCACAGCCACCTTTGGGCCTCTGAAGGTGCAGTGGTGACTGCCCATGGATGGGGACCTCAGTCCCACTGTTTCCACTAGGGGGCTCATGGGCTTCCGATTTCCCAACCCCCCCTCCACATCAAGGTGTTTACCCCCCACATGTGTCATATACCACCCCTGTATGCGTCTTGTTTGTCTTGTCTGTTAACCTACCCAACCTACCTCCCCAAATATACCTACTATGCCTCACCAACAACCCACTCTCACCTGGCAAAAAAAAAGGGCAATCTCTTCCGAAAAAAAATATTGTCCCATAGATAGCTGTCCATTTCGCACACATGTCCACTGGACACATGCAATCTGGTCTAATTGGCATCACAACATATTATTGTTGTCCTCACCCCTCTCTCAGGGGGTTGAGTGTCAAAATCTACCTCCAAATTCAGGGTATATGCACAGCTGTTGCTGTAGAAGAAATAGGCAGCTATGGACCTTCTTTACACCCTCCTGCAAATCCCTAGCTATTTTCCCCACTGTCTTTCCCTCTTTGTGCCCCTTTTTCACCACCTTCCTCCCAACCCTTTTTTTTTTCTTTTAAAGAAATTAGCATGGGGGTAAGTGGGAGTACACACTTTTAAGCAGCAGTAAGAATGTTTAAACTTGTTTGCATGTGGGTAAGCAATGCCTACACAGGTTAAGCAATTTAGAAGCTAATTGAGTATGAGAAACTGTAACTGGAAGTTAGCAGTGCTTACCTCCATGCAAACCCATGCAAACCCGCTTAAAACTGCTTAAAAGTGCCTTAATCACTCTGTATCCAATGGCCCTTGTTCTGTCCAGCAACAACATAAACAGGCTTTACAAGGATCAAATCCAGGACCCTGCACACCATAGCCAAAGTGATTTATCACTAAGCCATGTCAGATATACATAACCCTGATGTTTTCACAAACATATCCAGCCCAGTCATTCAACAGTACAGGAAATGTATTTAAACATGTAGATGTATGTGTGTGTGTATATATATTTATATCTACATAGATATAACATATATATATATATATATATATATATATATATATAACATATATATACATATGCATACATCTATAGATATATATATGTCTACATCTATATGTGTATATATATATATATATATATATATATATATATACACACACATACAGCAATATATATACATGTAAGCATAAATATATATCTATATAGGTATACACAGACATATATCTATAGATATAAAAGAGAACATTACATAAACATATATGTTCACGTGCACCGTTAATGGGGGTGAGGGGGCCCAAACAGCATACATCATGCATGTATAGATATCCCCTCCAACACAGCCAAACACGTCTGCCCTGCAGTACAGTATCAACTGTTGCTAATCCCATAACCAGAACTTGACACAACATGGGCACAAGATGTTAACAGTACTCCATCCCACCTGTATGATGTCAGGTTGGTATCAATAACATATCATGCGGTACAGTCTTGCTACTATAGGGAATGTACAATGTGGAAGCAGTCATTCCTAAGATACATATACACAGACACATATATGCTGATACATATATATATATATATATATATATATATATATATATATATATATATATACACATCTATATAAATATGTATGTAACTACACATACACACACAGAGATATGTATAGAAAGATACATATGTAAAAGGTGCACACAATACGGAACAGCCACTATGCCTACAGTTGCCACCTTACCAACTGGACACTGTATGAGCAACCCATAGAAATGACAATTGTTGCCTGCAACATTTACCCATAGAGAGGTTAAAGGATATAACACCACACACAGGTCTGCATACATGGGAAAGCTTAATTTGTGTATTATTACAGTTGTATATGCCGTGTCATATAGCTGTTTAGATTCTGATATACATATAAACAGAGTAATGCAACTGTGAAACAGTTATATTAATACAGTGGTCTGGAAATGTTGACATATGTTGCTGTCCAGGCTGAGGTCTTCAAGTAGTACAATACTAAAGATAGACTGGGCCACAGGATAACATTCAATCAACAGTAAGTAATGCAGATGTATAGTCCAGCAGCCTCTAACTACACTCTGTACACAATCCCTAGGGGGTAAAGACCTCAATTGACACAATGGGATGTGTCTGTTACATAACAAGGCATAACTGACACCATCACAATCACACTGACAAACAGAACAGTCTGTATGGCAGGAAGCAGTAGCCCTGCATTTATCCAAGGTGAATTGTATGGTAATGTACATCCAGATACCTTAAGGCAGCTTACACCTGATACCCCACATGTTGAAACAGCCTAGGTTAGTTATGGTACATTCCCCCCCATACACTGAATAATACAGGGCCATATACCACTGTTACATGCACTGGCATCTGGAGTGCATAAGGGCACACGTGTATTGTGTAGATGAATCCCACACATATATGGACAAATCCCCACAATATGTGTGGGGGCCACAACAGCAGTGGACTGATGGCAGGAATGGCAGCATGACATACTCACATCCCACTGCATAACAACCCCTGACAGCATGTAATACGTACAAAGCCTGGTATGTAGGTGGAGGACAAAGGTTGGAACACAGACCCATATAATTAATACTGTTGTCATAGACTAAGCAAGTCTCTGGTGTTACAGGATAGTCTGCAACATACCCTTAGTCAGTAATATGAAGTTAGAACAGACATGGATGTAGCCATGTACTGATAGGACTCAACACACACACTGCTAGTGATATATCTGATACAAGACCTGTGTGGTGGACAGACAAACCATAATAGGCACACCTCTGGCTATCAAGTAGATAGGCTCACAGTTGAGAGCTATGCAGACAGACTGCATTCCAAGTTAAACTAGTATGTACACACAAACCCTGTAATACTGTTGCTATACAATGCTTACAACAACACTACTCACACTCTGTCTGTAGTTCTGGAACCCCCTACAAATATGTAGCTGGCCTGAGTGTGCAGGTTCTCTTGTAAGAGATATTGCTACCTGCTGTCTGTAACACTGCTGCCCACACACAAGAAGGATGTCCACCATACAGGAGAGGTACAGGGACCACGCCCACATGATATAGGGATTTATAGTAGTTGGTTGCCATGACAGTGGTAATTGGAAGTACTACACAGCATGCAGGTAGCAAGTGGAGGACACTGGTTGGTGCAGAGGCCATCACCTGATCATGTGCATCACTGGAGAGAGAGAGAGAGAGAGAGAGAGAGAGAGAAAGGCAAAAACAAACAAACAAAAAAAAAAACATCCAGCAAACTATCCAGAAAAGACTTCATTCTCAAAATGCATATAATTGACCATAGTACTTTGTCCATAATAATGGGATAGATTATGTGGAATGATTTATATGTGCCATCAGATGCTCTTCTTGGAATGATGGTCAGTTGAACAACTGCTAAGGACAATAGAGTCTGTTCCTGTAGGTAGTGGGCCATACCCATCAACCATGTAGAGCAGCACTGACTGATAAGATGCAAGCCATCATAGTGTGTGTTGTGTAATGGGAGGTATGTATATTACTGTGGCCAATAACTGGTGGTAGAAGTAATGCCATAATGATGGAAACATGGGTTCCACAGCCCAACTCTTGCAGGATACTCAGGTTAACCTGTATTGTAGCATGCAGGAATGCCATAGGTGTGTAATAGGGTTACCTGCAATCTGGCTGTACATATACCACCCCAATGTCAGGGTGTGTCCATATGTGGCACCTGTCTGTGTTGTAGCAAGGCAGAACAGTGTAGCTATGCAGGAAGGTGTTGTGAGATTGTGGACCTGATGTCTGAATGTACCCCATATAAATAAACATATATATATATATATATATATATATATATATATATATATATATATATATATATATATATATATATATATATATATATATATACATGTTCATAGGCAGGTACTAGGCTATCAGCCCAAGGGCCTACGGAAGCCTAGCCAGCAAGGTTCCCTGGCTTATGCCACCCAAGAAAGTTATTTTCCTGTGCCACTGTCGAGCAGAGACACAGAAGTGATCCCTGGGGTGTATTTCCTATTTCCCATCCACTCATCAAGATTTTTCTTGAAGGATGCGAATGAAGAACTTTGCTTGACATAGATGGGTAGCCTGTTCCAGAGTCTGGGAAGTCTCTGGGACAGGAATCTATCCCTCCAGCATGTCCTGTTTATTGTAGTGACAAGGTTTAGGTCCCTAGAGTGTGTAGCTCAGAGGGATTGGGATTTCTTTAGGTGTAGCATGTCCAACAGCTCTGGGGTTGACATAGCTTTATATGTCAGGCAGAGATCACTTCGGAGTAGGCGATAAGCTATGGAGTAAAGCTGGAGTTATTTGAGGCTGTCAGTGTAGGGCATTTGCTTGAGGCCAGTAATTCTCTTTGTGAGGTACTTCTGTGGCCTTTCCAGCTGCTGCAGATGTCTTGTTAGGTACATTCCAAAAGGGGTGTTGTACTCTATAATGGGTCTAATGAGTGTCGAGTAGAGGGGAACAATGACCTCTTTTTTCCTGGATGAGAACCCTTTTATGATGAGGTGTGCCACGTAGAAGGACTTCCTGTCTACTTTGGCGATGTGACTATCAAAGGAGAGACTACTGTCCACCTGTGTCCCAGGGTCTCTTATCGCACATTTGGTGTTAAGTAGATTGCTGCCTATGCGGTAGTTCATGGGTACAGAGTTTTTACCAAAGGGGATGACACTGCACTTTTTGGCATTGAGCTTGAGGCCATGGCTCTGACACCAGGCATCTGTCTCAGCGAGGCCCTTCTGTAGGATGTCCACATCATTTGGAGACTTGACTATGGCTCCTAATTTGCAGTCATCTGTGAACTTCATTAGCCAGAGGCCTTCTGTGTTAGCCTGTACTTCAGAGAAGTAGATACCAAACAGGAGAGGTCCCAGGATGGAACCCTGTGATACTCCACTTGTCACTGCTTTGAGGTCAGATTTGGAGTCTGCAACTTTTACAGTGTGTGTTCTGTCAGTGAGCCAGTTGGCAACCCATCTTGTGACGTAGGAATTTATACCTAGTTTAGTGAGTTTAGCTATAATTCCAGAATGGGGGATGATGTCGAAAGCCTTGGTGAGGTCAAGATAGGCTGTGTGAACCACCTTACCCTCATTTACAGCTTTGGTGATTGCCTCAAAGAAGTCGATCAGGTTCAGGAGGCATGATCTGCTTTCACAAACCCAAACTGGGTGGGATCCAGGATTTGGAGGTTACCAATGTCTTTGTTTATGAGTTTCATGATGATATGTTCCATGGCCTTGCAGACCAGGCTCATCAGGCTAATAGGTCGATAGTTCCTGGGATCAGTGGTGGCTCCCCCTTTGTGGAGTGGGATAACTGTTGCTGCGTGCCATCCAGTGGGCACAAAGCCTGATGTGAGGCTATTATTGAACATGGTGCTTAAGTGGGGAGCCAGTTCATTCTGAAGTTCATGTAAAACGCAGCCTGGGATGTTGTCTGGTCCCATGGATGCTGTGTTTTTGGCTTTAGAGAGTGCAGCTTTTACCTGCGTAGTTGTGATTACAGGGACTCTGCATTCTTCCTGAATAGATATGGGCCCTTTAGGGGGTGAGAGGTGGGTAAAGTTAGCACTGAACCCATCTGCCAGGATGTTGGCAATATCAGTTGGTTCTGTAATTTTCATGCCTTTGTGCTGTAACTCAGAGCAGATCTGGGTGTTGCCATAGAGATTCTTGACATAGCTATAGAATGCCTTGTGGTTGTCCTTGGAATTAGTGGCGATTTTGTTTTCATAGATAGCTTTGGAGGATCTTATAAGAGATCTCAGGTTCTTACTGAGGTTGACCAGGGAGTTCCTCCACTCATGGGATTGTACTCTCTTTTGCAACAGTTTCTTCCTTCTGTTGTACAGTTTGTTTATGGCAGGGGACCACCAGATTGTCTTCCTTTTTTTGGAGGACAGCATCTTGGTTCTGTTTGGGATAGCACGATCCATGCACTCGTGTAAGTGCTTATAGAGTGCATTTGTGTAGGATTCAGCAGTTGTAACTGTATTGTCCATCTGCATGGGTGTCATGACGTTCACCACTTCTGCCTTAAGAAGCATAAAGTTGGCTTTGGAGAAATTGTTTACCATGGTTTCCTTAGTGGGGGGTGGGGGCAGTATGTGGATATCAAGGGTGATTAGCTTATGGTCATATCGGACCAACGAGGAGTTGATTTCAGATGTGGAACACCGGCCACTCATGTTGGTAATGACTAGGTCTAGGATATTGTTGCCCCTGGTGGGGGTGTGGATAAGTTGATCCAGAGCATTGGAGTTTATGAATTCCAGAAAATGTTTAGCTAAGGAGTTGGTACAGGAGTAGTTTTCCCAGTTAATGGTGGGGTAGTTGAAGTCGCCCATTATTAGGGTGTTTTGTTGAACCCTAATATTTTCCAGTACATCAAGAAAAGAGGAGTGGGAATCCTGGGGCATGGTGTGGGATCTGTAGCATGCTACAATTTGGATTGAAGTTTTGCCCAGAGTTAGTTGCACTTGGATAACCTTTGATGCATTATGCTGAGCAACTAGCCTGGAGGTGTGGATATCCTTAATGAATATGGACAAACCTCTGCCTTTGGTGTTTCGGTCCAGGTTACATGGCTGAAAAGTGTGGTATGAGTTATAGCCTGGTAGTGCAGGGGTGCTCTCTTGAGCCTTGAACCAGGTCTCAGTCAATGCACAGATATCGATGTTCTCCATTTTAAGGAGTGCCTCGAGTGAGTGCATTTTGAGATTTAGACTTCTGGCATTGAGTAGCATTACCCTCAATTTTTGCTTGCCTGTTCCTGTTATGGTGGTGAATTTGTTATTTGAACCTTGTCTAAAAAAGGCTCTATAGGGGCAGCAAGAGCCTTAGCCAGTATCTGGAATACCAGGGGTGACAGGTGCAGGCCATCTGTGGCAAAGCATCATGGTGTGTCGACCATGTCATCCCAAGCAGACAGATACTGGATCCACTTAGTATGACACCAGAAGCTTAGCCAATTGTTGAAGTCAAATCATTTTATCCTTGTACTGCAGTATCATTCGGGGCAATGGCAGAATGCTACTCAGGGCTAGAGTCATACCTGCCTGGGCTACAAGATCGGAGAGCTCATCCATGTTTCTTTTCATGCAGTCCAGGGAGGTACATCTCAGGTCATTTACACCAACATGGACAATGACAGCGTCATATTTGTACTTGTTGTGGAGTGACCTGAGTGCGTGGCTTACATGGTGAATCCTGGCACCCGACAGGCAGCTGACAGTAACCTTCTCCTTGTTTAGCCTGGTGAGTGGGAAATTAGTGTGCCTGACTATAGAGTCACCTATGACTCATTTGTTTGCTACATTGTTTTGCCTTATTGGCTGTGGTTGAGTGGCACACTGAGTCTATGGGCTATGTGTCATTTGGGTTGTGTTGGGGGATGGAGGTTGCTTGCGTTTCTGCTTTGGAGGTCTCTGTTGCTTAGACAGATTATTATCGAGAGCCTCCGTGAATTTTTTTGTGTTACTATGTGTGGATTTTGGTGGTGTAGATTTAATGAGACTATGTGATGAGTGTGGTGTGGTGCAAATGTTTACCTTCTCCTCATGACTGTCAAGTTCAGTCTTGGTTGGAGGGAGCTATACATTCCCATTTGGCTAGGTAAGTGCATCTTTCACAGGTTGTAGTGTTGGGTAGTAGGAGGAGAGGGTTGTCTGTGTACATGAGGCAATTTCTACATTGCCTCAAGATGCCCAGATTCATCAGATAGACAGGAGAGAACACTGGGAGCTGACCCTTGGACATGCTTGAATAAAAAACTATTTTCCTCTAGATAAGTGAGGAAATTGAGTACAAGAGCTGTTTTTCTCTAAGCAAATGAGAAAAGTAAGTACAAAAACTGTTTTCCTCTAGGTAATGAGGAAGATTGAGTGCTATAGTAATTAGTGGCTTATTTAGTGCTTACAAGTTCTGAACAAGAACTGAGCATGAATAAGTGAATTTAAGTGCTAAAACTAAGAATCTGTATCTGCACTAGACGAGTTACAGGACAGAAACAAGTGCAAATGCAGGCTTTCAAATCAGAAAGTTGAGAGAGATGGAAGGGATTGCCCAAATGGCCAATAACTGGGCCAGGACCATGTGGTAGACAGGTTACCTAGTGCTTACCACTCCCACTGATAAGCTAGAAGGCTTCCCTTCAACACAGAAAGGCTTGGTGGGCTCAGAAGCTTACATAAAGTCCTGGATATAGCAAATCTTTATCTGCAACACTAGTTACAGGAAAGGTAGGAAACAGGCTTACAGTTTTTTTTTTTTACAGAAAAGTAGCAAAAACAGTAGTAAAAACAATTCACATGCAGTGCAAGCTAGCACACTTGAGTATGTAGCAATATTAGACCAAACAGAGTTTAAAAAATGCAATTAAATTAAAAAGGACTAAAAGCAAGTGCAGAAAGAATTCATTAGGTAGAAAGTGGGAAAGTGATGGGACTGGGGGAGTGTCCCAGATCAAATCTACAGTGGGGCGGGCAACTGCAAAAGCCACCAAATTTAAACTACAAACCAAAAATAGGGAAAGAGGGTGGGAGGGACAAAACAGTTTCAACAGAGATCTAAGCAACAACTAACAGTACAAACTCTAAGACCAAAAAAATATATACTCAGCTCTGTATATTTGCAGATCAGTCTCTCAGAACAGGGAGACAACAGTTTCAACAGAGACCTAAGCAACAATTAAACTCTATAATAAAAAATATATATATACTCATCTCTGCATATCTGCAGATAGTCTGGAAGGCCGTCTCTCAGAACACAGTTTCCAGCAATTAAATTATGTAGATATATATATATATATATATATATATATATATATATATATATATATATATATATATATATATATATCCACAAATATGCAGATACAATGTGTAGACATATATATAAACACATAAATACATCATATGTATCTACACATATATAGATATATACCTATATGCACATGTCTACATATATACAAACATACACACAAACATATATGTATGAAAATACATGTCCCCTATATTAACACCACAGTGCTCCATGCTATGTGTGAGGGAACAGCACATATAGCAATACACACAGATATCTACAACTGTCAGTGTGTGCAACATGGATGGGTATGTCACATGTGAACCCCTTGTTGGGTCCACATTGCCCTTGTCTGTGAAGTATGGAATGGGAAATGGGGAAGTATGGAGGGTATAGTTGTGGAGGTGGTCGGGGTTGGTAGATATAGAGGACAGCCTACAGGGGTGGTTTGTGACACATGTAGTGGGTAAACACCCTGGATGGTGTGTTTGGTCTGTGATGTGGATGCCCCATGGGCCTCAATATGGACACAATGGGAACAAGCCTCCCACCCACTGCTACTCACAACAGCAGTCCACATCCCGAAGGTGCCTGGCCTGGACGCTGAGCAGGAGGAGCATATGGACCCTGTGAATGTGTACTGGGTGCTTCAAGGTGATGTAACACATCCCACATGTGTCTGTGGAGCCCGTTATGGAACAGACCCTGGACGTGACCTTGAGGGATAAGATCGTGTCAGTGTGTGCCCCTGGGGAGGGGGCAACATCCCCTGAGTTGGTTCCACCTGAAGGTATTGCTGTACAAGTACATGAGAAGGCCCCAGGGTGGGTCACACATGTGATGTGGCCCGATAACATGAGCAGATGAGTTTAGAGAGGTGGTTCTGCTGGCCAATAATACTTATACATGCATATGTGTCACTATTATAGAACATATGCGGGTAGTAATAGGCTACACAATCCTGGAACCTGTCCAACAGCATGCATAGATATCCCCAATAACACAGAATGTCAGATGTGCAGCAACCACATAGGAAGCATACCACAGGCATATATGAAACCACAGTGTCCCTGACAATGGCATGCAGGTGAATAGTTTGTAACAAGCCAGGAATTATAGTGTCCACACAGGGAACACAGCTACAAACATATTGCACAAAGTGTTGTACAATACAATATCTGCCCCATTGGTAGGTAAGCTGTAGCCATACCTATTGAGTTGTGTGTACAGATTGTTGTTGCTGATATGGTGGGGGTGACAGTGATGTGTATTAAGAACTGTGGTAACCTTGCTACATGACTTGCTCATACCTGTGTCCATCTTTATGTCTTTCAGGTAAGATGTCCCATGGAAGGCTTCCAGCTTACTCAGCTGCTGAAAACAACATTGTGGTAAACCACCTAATATAGCACTACCCTGTTTTGTTTGGCCAGGCCACCCATGATCAGCAAGAGCAGACCGCCCTGTGGAACGACCTAGTCCACAGGGTCAATGACGTCGGACTGCACAACCGCAGTTATGAGCAGGTTCAGCATCATTGTTCTGACCTGCTTCGCTATGCCCATTGGCATGCTGCTGCAGTCCAGGGGATCACCTCACAATGGGGGGGCATGCCATCCACCCCCCTACCCGTGTGGAGGAGCTCCTAGCTAGTCTTGTGGCACCTGCTAGTCTGCATAGCCACCAACTGCCAGACACCTTTGTGGAGGTGGGTGCTTCCCACACACTGGCTGAGAAGCATGCAGGTAAGGCCACACGGCACATCAGTAGACCATTGTTGTGTGTGCATCCACATCTGTACGGGTAGATCATGCATATCTGACATGTCATAGATATAGTTTGTTGCTGCATAGTAGTGATAAACAGATGTGCATATGAGGTAGTTTTGTGGACATGTACTGTTGATGTACTGCAATGCTGCACCCACCCTGTAACAATGCCACAGGTGTGGCCACTGACTTTGCATCTCTCACCCTCTTATGTAGGTCCCTCCAGGATACCACCAGGGCAGCAGCTTGCAGCTGGTGAGTATGGTTTATGTAGATGCTTGACAATACACCAGGCATGTAATGGCTATGGTATATTCCATGCACACATCTAACACACCTACCCAGAATGCATGTTGTACATGTGCATGTATTGTTGCTGTTAAATGCATGGCATCACAGTGGTGACCATGATGGGGTATTGGAAGGGTATATCAGACACCTGCAAGATAACTAACATCCTGTCATTGTAGAATGTGTCCACAGAGAGTAACATAATGGTGGGAGACATGGCCTACAGTAGGGACATGTTTGGAACAACACCCGTATACAGCGGAACACCAGTGTATATACCTGTAGGACAATGGCAACTGTTGCAGAGTTACACAATGGCATAATGTATTACTGTCGTCCACATTATCAGCTGAGACTAGGCTGTAACATGTGGTGTTCAATGTATGGGACACTGCAAACTGACACATATGTGTAGGCCTTACTTGTCAAGCATCTGCAAAAAGGCTGAAGGTGAGGGGGTATCAGCATGACACACCAGTGCACTGCAGCAAGGGATCCTAAGGATGCTAAGAATGGCTGCATCTGCACATAGTCAGGTTCAGGAACTGTGGCAGACGTAACCCTATTCCTACAGCAATAGTGACGGCAGTGTGTGAACACCAAGGGATGTGCACATGAGTAGACCTTGCAATCATGCAGATTAGGGAACATGTGTAGGACAGACTGAACATACACTGGCAAATGCAGATGGCCCATGCTAGTATACCCCTGCCAGGAGTAGTGACTGCTGTAGTACACATAACAATAGGTACAACAAACCCTCATGATAAGGGTGTGCAGACATATGCCCATACAGGGTGTATGCATTACGGTTAGCATCCACACACCTAACACATTCCGTAGACACCGCATGTGAAAGTACAGGACATATATCACA
The DNA here is from genome assembly GCF_019279795.1 of Protopterus annectens. Taxonomy (NCBI): domain Eukaryota; kingdom Metazoa; phylum Chordata; order Ceratodontiformes; family Protopteridae; genus Protopterus; species Protopterus annectens. The sequence continues at coordinate 1,048,573,578 of NC_056727.1, forward strand.
TATTGGTTTCATGTACTGTTAATATATGCGGTGATGTGGTCCCATGGCAGATCAAGGAAGGGTGTGTCATATCAATAAGGGTGTGTACATCCCCCCATAGCCACAGTATGCTCTGATGGTTGTCAGTATAATAGTATTGGATTAGTCATACATGATCCACTGATGTTGAGAGCTATAAATCAGACATCAGGCATTCACAAATGACATCTGTCCACATATCATCCCATGTATGTGTTGCTGAAAAACATTGGGGCTGTGAGCATTAAAGCTGACATAACTGACACAGTACTACACATTAAGCAATGAGTTGTACACCTGTGAGGTGTGGTGCACAGTACATGGCAGAGTGCAGAACAGGTGCACAGCAATTACTGTGTACATGGGTGCAGTGGTATCCAGGGGAAGGGGCATCACCTAGTTACACAGCACATGCATCACACATATGTATACTGTTGCTAGCATGGATTGACTATAGCTGCACTGCATGCTGTTGTGTACCATATGTTATGCGTATTAACAGATTGGTAATAGGAGGACTGTGTGTACTATCATTGTGCAACCTCACCTGTACGTGTATGTGTGCATCCTGGTGGGTAGTTAGTTTGTCTGTAGGGTCACTCTGGTGAAGTGGAGGGAGGTTGATGCATGTAGGATGCGTGTGTGCATGTGTGTGTGTGTTTGTGTGGCTGGCCATGTATGCACATGTGTGGTTTGTGGGGTTGTTCATACAGCAATACCTCCCTTTGGGATCATGCAGTACATGGACATGGACTGCCACATTACACACCAGAAATACTTGTCAAGTATGTAATCACAGGACAGCTGATAGTAGAATAAGGTCTGTAGCATCATACATGCATTGAGAGGGAAGGTAGACACCAGGTATACCCTTAATATCGCATTCAGCAGAGAGGTGACCGACAACCCATGTATGCAGCACTACAGATGCATTGGGGAATTACTAGCCAACACCAGGGAATGTATCCATATATTGCTGATTGAGCAGCATATCTGGCATGTACTGAGCAATACATACACATAACATTCCAGTGCATGATATTATGGAGTGAACATAGTAGCCCCCACATATAGTGGCCATGCTCATGATGTCTGGACATACACAGGGTGAACACTGAATGACAGCAGTGAGGCCATTTAAAATCACTCCACACAGGTCAGGCAGATAATGGAGTAACAGGTCATGTGTTGTGATCACTTGTCTAGGCATTTAGAGGACTGATACGTTAATGAGTGATATCAATGAGTGTATGCTACCAAGAGTGATGTAGGATGGGGGATGCATGGGTATATACGTGGGACTTTCTGTAAAGTCACAGACAAGTAGGTACTAAGGTGGTGCGTGTGTGTGTGTGTGTGTGTGTGTGTGTGTGTGTGTGTGTGTGTGTGTGTGTGTGTGTGTGTGTGTGTGTGTGTGTACTGTTATGCAATGCTGTTCAGGTCTTAAAGTGCATTTATTGTTTTCCCACACAGGTGGCGAGGTGGGTCAGGGTCCTTCCTGCATGCAGTCGGATGTTGCTGTCCATACAGACACCAAAGATGATAATAGTACTGTTGAGGCACAGGTGGGGTTGTCAGGGGCCGAAACAGCGCCATAATTTGACATCCCCCTTTTAGCCACCCCAAACCCACACACAGTTTCAGTGCCTATACATACCCCATCACCAGTGCACATAGTGGAGGGACAGCTGCCATTTTGTGGCAGTGCACAAGAAAGTGTGGTAACCATGCCTACTCTGTTCGCAGCAGGCATAGCCAGATGTCTTGCAGGACACCACATAGACAGATATCCCAGGATACTCGTGGTAGGGCTGCTGGTCATCATGCACCTGGCAGACACGACAAAGCTGGTACCAGCAGGTGCATGATTCAGGCTGTCATGGCGGTGCAGGCACATATGGAACATTACATCAGACAGGGCCTGCGGCTGCAGAGGGCTGCTCTCACATCTACAAGTGACAACTCACGTGAACTGTCTGGTGCCATCAGTGCATTAACTGAGCTCATGGATAGATGTTCTGGTGAGATGATGGCCCTCTTGATCGTGATCTGTCCGTGCTTGAAAGTGTGGTGGGAGTGCGGCAACAGCCGCATGGATGTAGGCAAGCAACTCCAACAGCCGGCAGTCAACATGGACTGCTAGGACACCAAGGGGCTTCCGTAGTGGCAGTACCAACCCCAGAACTGTGTGTGGGGGGCTGTCCACACCACACCACAGCAGGCCATGAGCATGTGGTCCTGGCTAGTCCCAGGAGGGACCTGGTTCCAGCAGACATTTGTCATCATCAGGTGAGAGTAGCACACCGAGGCCTGTACCTGGATGTGCCCATTGAACCTCTGGCAGGCACATTCCACGTGTCTATGGCCAGAGGCAGTGAACTGCACACTCTGCCAGGTATGGTCTGCAACTGTCCAAAAAAAACCTGTGTAGGGGAGCCACATGGCAGCACTGTGTGCATGCATACCCACACACTATACAAACACACCTAGGGCAACCCAATACCTACACACACCACATCACCACACCCAGTTCACTTCATTACACCCCTCACCCACACACATGGTGTCAAATGTATGGCCAACCCTTGGCCTTTGTCAAACCAACAACACACGCCGTGCATATGATGATACCTGTGCCACATCCCTGTCATCCATACCATGGATGCAGGGACAGGCTAATATGGTTCTGATGCACACAGTGACTGTACTACAGTGTAGCACAATACTGCAGTGCAACATGTTGTAAGGAGTAAAGAGTAATGCATATATGTCAGGTAGTGTAGCCATCCAGCAATGATGCATTATAGCTGTTAGTAACACTGGTTGATTGTGGTCTTTATAATGTTACCCATTTGCATTGTAGATGTACATGTGTCAGCATGAGCATGGTCTGCAGTCATATTCCACAATGGGGTATGACACTGTGGTGACACCATGGCTGTGACATATCTGGGGTACAGTTGAACACATGTCACAGGTTTGTATAAAAGATATTGCCTGTGCCACATGGACAGGTGACCTGCAGGGACGTATATAATCTGCAACCTGATGTAGACCCATCCACATACATGCACACTCTTACTTGGCAACACTGGGACTATACCCCTACCTAGGTATGTAGTGATACTGAAGTGTATGGCTTTCATTGCACACACCACACAGCGTTTAGGGTGAGGTTTGTTCCAGGTTACATGTTACATGCAGAACATCCCCAGACATGTACAGTATGCTAATGGGGGATGTAATGGGTGTATATGGACAATACATAGTGTGACATACCTTCATGTACACATTAAAAGACACATAAAAGGCAGACACATGTCCAAGAGACCTGGGCCTATCGCTGCTAATTAACTTGACCATGTGTCCAATGTGTTACAGGTAGGCTGCACACAGCACATGCATAACTGGCCTGGATTGTGGTATTAGTTACCTGCATGGTTGATGATGACAGTGGTAACCATAAAATGGTACATGGGACATATACCAGGTGTACCTTGGTGTAATGACAGTGTACACAGCACCCACATCCCCCAATGGATATTGTAGTCCCTGAAAATCATGATGAAATTCTGACATACCCACCATCACACATTGGCCATGACTGCAATTAAACCCATTATATATCCCAACAGTGGTACTACAGGGATATGCATCTAATGCACATGCCACACCCATAGTAGGGTGCTGCATTGTCATGCCTCACCTATGGGCAGCAACAGCACCATCTGTACTACTGTGTGGCAATGGGTATTGTAATAGGAGTATGTGGCCTCAGAATGCTGTACCCTACAGATATATGGACATGCACACATACACACACTTGACAGAACACAATGGATATCCCATGCCCATCAACCCATTTGTACAACACTGTTGTGCTGGTACTGCAAAGCTCCTGTAGCTAGTATGGAGAGGACCTTAACAGGGTACATGTAATGTCCCATACAGCAGCAGCCACAATTGACTATGGCAATGGGTGTTGTGGTGGTTGTGAAGGCCCTCTTGAAATTCCTAAGTATAGGTGTGCTAACACACAGACACTGCTGTACTCAGTCATGCACATGTACACATGTGTCAGTACTGGGGTGCATTGCTGCAGGTGGTCATAGCTGTGTACCTAGCTATTGTCCAAGGAGAGATCAGTTGTGTAGGGGTTGTGTGTACAGTAGTATCCTGACACCTGCCATGTGGCAGCAGGCAATCTATCGACAGACACTACTGTGGTGACCCTCAGGGTGAGAGTGACATGCATCAGCCAATCCTCCAGGTGCCTCCTGCACATGGTCACTGAGGTGATCAAGTTGACATATATGCAACATGCATTACAACACATGGTTAGTGTCTGTGATGGAGACCTGTACCCAAGCATGTTCTCTTGATTGTGGTAGTGTAGTGGAGGTATGCCTGGCATGTGGTGTGTACAAGGTGTTATCTCTTATATGTGCCAGTTCTTACACAGCTGGGCAGACATGTCAGTGTCAATCAAGCTTAGGTTGCCTGTACATATCCCAGCTGGATACCTGCCATCTGCACATCTGTACAGAGACTGACAGTCATCAGCTTGGCAAGTAGCTATGCAGTAGGATGAATGTGTTGACAGATAGACGTTTGACAATAATAAGTATGCCATAACTACATGTCAGAAGCCCTCACTAATGTGCTGTACAGACGGTAGTCTACAGTTACATTCCACGTCAGATCATTACCCTGTAGGGGTCATATACTGTGACACAGCTCACACACCAGAGAAACAGCAGGGAGGCCTCAGAGTCCAGCTATGCTTGCAGGTGTGCCTGTTGTCAGTAATACATTTAACACTCTACTCTTGCCGGGGTAAGCACTGTCAACAGTAGTACTGCCATGATAAGCTACATGCCAGTGTAACAGCACATACCATGGGCTACTACCCCTGTATGTAACACATTCACATGGATTACAGTGCTGTGCAGGCCTCAAATACATCCATGTCCCACACATGACACTTAAACCCCTTGCTATTGTAATGACAGCACATAGGCGTATGTATTATACATGGCATTACATACACTTATTACAGATGTCATTATCCTGCTATGTTATCAGACTGGGTGGTGTGAACTGGTTTCTGGGGCTAAGCCATGCTTAGCAGGTATCAACATTGCTGCAATATAACAGCTAAGCTGATTTGCGCACTGGTAAACAAAGCCTGCACTGTGTAAGCACCCGTACATTTACTCGTAGCTTAGCACCGCTTAGCTTCATGCAAACCCAATTAAAGCTGCTCAAAACTGCCTTAACCACTCTGTTTCCAACAGCCCTTGTTCTGCCCAGCAACAAAATAAACAGCCGCTGCAGGCTTGAACCCAAGACCCTGTACACTACAGCCACAACACTTAACCACTACGCCATGACCACCACCATGAAGACAGCTGTTAGTTTCCACTATATCTGTCAATACACATATTGATTAGTATTGAACAATTGCCTTTACTTCCACAATTGTGTAGTACTTGTTATTAATATGGCTGTTGCATCACATATGTTGTTTTATCATAATGTACACATAGCAGATACATACGGTGAGATACATCTGGGAGGGTATACTCAACTGTGAGGTTTACACATGACAGGAATATGGATATATACATACAATATGTTGATATATGTCTACATGTACATACACATGTATATTCATACATATGTCTGTATACACATCTGTATAGTGCAACATATATCTGGCCATGTGTACATCTCTTTGTATGTACATACATATATATATATATATATATATATATATATATATATATATATAGATATATGTATATATAGCTATATATGTATGCACATCCTCTGTGTACAGATATGCCTATTTATGTAGAGATATATGTAGATATCTATAACTATATGCACATACATGTCTATTCTGATATAACTAGTACTGTCGATATATATGTAGATATCCATAAGTATATGTGCATATGTATCTCTATCTGTATATATGTAGACGCATATTGCTGTGCATATGTATATATCTGAGTATTTATATGTACATATATGTACATATACATATCCATTTATGTTTGTCGATATGTATTTGTGTATGTATCTATATAGATATGTGGATAATTATATATGCATATATGTTCACCATATGTCCTGAACATGGAGTCGAGCCCTACCTCAGCCCCAATAGTCCCAACCTCTTAGTGCAAGGGAATGTCAGGTATGTATTGCAGGTATATATGTAGACTACTGATACTGTAATAGGGGTTTTCTTCAGAGACATGTTGTGTGTGGGAGGTCACATCTGCTTTTAACATGTGTGCCACTGGCTACCGACAGACATCCTAAGGACATCATAGTACAGTACCACTGCTAGCACAGTAATGATCCTGTGGACTACAGCAGAGATATGGCCAATAAATGTGGACAGTATGACACACTCTGGTCAGTCCAGAGGTATACACAGAACCCCTTAGTGAAAGACATGTGGACCAAGCCTAACAATGTGGATGTTAACAGCCATGTAGATGGGTATATCACGTAAATACTGGTATAGATTTGCCCCCATAGGTTATGCATTCACACACCCCTGTCTGTCCTGACACATAATAACCACTGGTACAGAGGTGTCATGGCCACATACTACCCACTAGTTAGTGACATACTTCTGTACAGCATCCCACTGCTTTGTCTGACATACATGACTGTTATGGTGGCCTGGCAGCAGTACATCTGGCAAGTATCTGGACATAACATCACACTGGGTAAGTATACTAAGCTGCTATGCATGTAACAAAGCACTGTGCAGGCTTCAGGCAGACTGCCACAACACTGGCCTACATATCTTATGGGGGAATACACATGTACCTGCATATATAGCAGGCTCTACAAGCATATCACAGCACAGAGTAACAGACACCTGTGTGAAAGTGCATAACCACAACCAATGGGAACACAGCCACAGCCACATATGGTAAGCTAGCGTAATATTACAGTATATGAACTATCTGATCAACACCATCCTCATATGTGCCCCTCCCACACTAAACCTACATATACTGGGCCACTACACAGTGTGGTCCAATGCCTGTCTGTGGTTTCGGACACGTGTGTGTGTTTGGCCCTACAAACATGTATGCCGATAGGGTAACATCAGATAGAACAGGACCAAGAACAATGACATCTACCGCAGTCTGTACACAGGCCAAGGTACATATTCACAATACACACACTGTCAACAATCACCATAAGTACACAGACCTCAGTACTGTATACACAACCACAGAATGCCCAGGTTCTGTCCTCAAATATAACACCTACTATACATAACATGTGCAGCAGTCTGATATCTCACTGGCTTGTTATCAGATATGATGTCAATAAATTATGGTGTACAGAATATATGCACCTCTTACTGCATGACATATGTACAAAGGTTGACAGAGTTGTGGTTGGAGACACAAACACAAGGCCGATATTGACATGTTGCTGTGATAACCTTATGCATTTACTGTTGTAACAGGGTTTGTTGTGACATATGTCCTATGAGGGATATGAAGTCAGTAACTCTCATGGCTGTCACCATGTACTGACTGCAATCCTCAAACTATGCTTCTGCAGTTCACAGATAGGTGCTCTGTGAGTAACACAAGAAACAAAAGCCACCACACACTGCCCAGTCTGCAGATGACCCTACAGATGTGGGTTTCCTCAGAAACATAGCACTGTCATGACAGGTATTAAAACATGTAGACCAGCCATATCCACACACACCCTGTTAAAACAAAATTCCTCCAAATGCAGAATAGCAACACTTACATTCTGTAGTCATGTCAGGCACATCTGCCTAATGTATGTTGGCCTGTTTCCACAGTGCATGTTGTTAGAGGTAAATCCCCAATCCATCTGTGATGCTGTTTGCCAAACACCAGATCTAGGTCATGCTCACAGTGTATGAAAAGGCCCAACACCAACATGATGTTCCTAGATATTGGAGTGTGTTTCCATGCAATTGGCTATAGGAAAGTTACCACAGCTGTTCCACATGTAATCAGCTAGAGGAGGGCTGCAATTCATGCAGAGGCCATCAGCTGATCATGAGCATCACTTCCAAAAAATATGCTGCTGCCTAAGCAAAGCAGGTGTAGTTCTCCACATCCACCAGAGAGGGAGTGAGAGAGGCAGACAGGGGCACTGATAAGTCAGGGAGGGGGTGGGAGAGTAAAACCTAAGCATGTTTGTGTCACACACCTACCAGTACAGAGTATCCTGACTGACAATGTATTGCTATCACATGTCTATGCAGGTATTGGATGCACCACATAGCTTAAATGTTGAGGAGCTCTACAAACATATATGTGATGGTGAGTGACATCTGCAACAGTGATATGGTAGTGATACAGTAGGTGTAGAACATGTGCCTGTCCGCAAGAACGGGTGTCAGCATCAACACAGCTACACTGTCTCAAGGACTCACACACTTGATACACTTGGTAGGGTCAGGAATATACTTCCTTACAAGTTAGTTTGCCACAATACAGTACTGTGCAGGCATCACATGCACCACAGTGGTTATCTAGAGGTTATATGGGCAAAGGGTATGTGGAGGTGTCTGACATCAAACAGCATGCTTCAGTATGCCGATGGGTGTTGTAGTGAGTGTGAATGTGGTCAAAAGCATCATATACCACACACACACAGACACAGGGTGCCAGTACTGACATGCATGCATGCAATGCTTCACGGGTGCATAGTGGTTGATTGTGCCAGAAGGTTATACAAGGGAAGGTGAAGGGTATACCTTGGCATCAGGCCACATGACAATGGTCTGCCGTGTGGATCAGGGGTGTAGTGTCTGGATTGGCCCACACAAGTGGGTATTGTATTCACCATCCACTCACCTGGGTAACTAATGTGTGTGGCCATTGCTGTTCAATGCTTGCCATGTATGTGTTCTTTAGTCCATGACATGGACGCTGTCTGAGATGTGCACACGTCCCACATGCATGTACAGTGACATGTGGAACTGTACCTGGGGCGTCTGACCCATGTTGTGTACACAGAATGTTATAATCAGATGTGCCTGTCCTGACCTCATGTGCTGGGAACAGGTAATGGACAGCAGGTTGACCCTGGACCTACATTGATAGTATGATACAGGTATTTCCTTGTGTCCATGGCATCTGTCCATACAGGGCATGTGTATAAGGCATGGTATGTCCTCTGTGAGTCACATTTGATGGCACCACAGGTGTTGCAGGAATCCACTGGGGAGCATAGTGAAGGCACACTGCCTGCATGTACATGCATATTTTACTGATGGACAGGTTGCCATGCATTCTGTCATCCACTGCAATCACACAATGGTTACTATCTGTGGGCAAAATGCAGGGTACTACCAACATAGCAGTTGTTGCCTAGGCAAGTGTGTTTGTGTATGACACATGGGTTGAGAGTGTTCTCTGTGTAATACAAGGGTTGATAACTTTGTTCGCCAGGCCTTGATGTCACATGTAGGGATATGGATTGCCACCCCAGCCTTTCGGCTATTTCACATCTGTTATCCTTGTAAGGTGGACATTGTGACATAATAGGGCCACCACATAAGACATTTCCAAACTCGCTCCACAATGAGTCCAGTTGTTACACACTCACAGCCACCTCCCCACAGAATACTAATGACAAACACAGACACACACACACACACACACACACACACACACACACACACACACACACACACACACACACACACACACACCTGCCATGTCTGGGATTAGAACTCCTACCTAACTAGTTTATTACACTACAGCATTACACAGTTATAGGACTTGCGATGGAGATTACTAGAGTACTCCTTCCACAAAGGTGTATTTCACAGTGAATGACATCAGGAGGCTTGCCAAAGTAGGGCATTTGAATTGTAGTGAGTGTGACTAGCCTAAAAAGCATTGCTCACTATGCAGACATAGAAACACACAAACATCCACATTTACTATGTGTGGGAATAGACCCCTACCAAAGTACAATATCACACGACAGCATTACGCTGCTATAGGACACACCACAGAGATTACTGGACTATATCTTTCCCAAAGGTGTATTTCACAGTGAATGACATCAGCAGCCTTGCCAAAGTAGGGCATTTGAATTGTACTGAGTGTGACTAGCCTAAAAAGCATTGCTCCCTATACAGACATAGACACAAAAACACACAGTTGCCATATCTGGGATTAGAGCTCCCACCAAACTAGTTTATCACACTACAGCATTACGCTGTTATAGGATGCGCCACAGAGATTACTGGGCTACATCTTTTCCAAAAGTGTATTTCACAGTGAATGACATCAAAAGCCTTGCCAAAGTAGGGCATTTGTATTGTAATGAGTATGACTAGCCTAAAAACATTGCTCCCTACACAGACAAAGTAACACACACACAAACACTCACAGTTGCCATGTCTGGGATTAGAACTCTTACATAACTAGTGCATCAGACTACAGCATTACACAGTTATAGGAAACACCACAGAGATTACTGAGTTGCACCTTTCCCAAAGGTGTATTTCAGAGTGAATGACATCAGCAGCCTTGCCAAAGTAGGGCATTAGAATTGTAATGAGTATGACTAGCCTCTACACAGACAGAGACACACACAGTTGCCATGTCTGGGATTTGAACACCTACTTAACAAATTTTTCACACTACAGTGTTAAACAGTTTTGGGACATGCCACAGAGATTACTGGGCTATTTTATTACCAAAGGTGTATTTCAAAGTGGATGACATCAGCAGGCTTGTCATACTAGGGCTATGGGGAGGGCAGTGTGTGTGCATGGGCCATAACCCATTCATCTAGAGGTTGACACACCACATGCAGGCACACACAGGGTTATATTCCGCAGGTACATGTATACAGCTGCTAGATGACTACTGCCTTGTACAATCATGTTGCACAGCTAGCACTTGCACCACATAGTCTGTAATGCTGATGGATACCAGTGGCTAATTTCTACAGTGAGTGACATTTACACATAATGTGGTTGTAGCCATTTGACTGTGTGCTGGGTCGGACAGGCCTCATGATGGATGGCTCTTTGTCACAGTCACTCTCTTCCACACATCTATGTATGTTTACTTTTGGCATATTATAGTGTGTTGCCCTTGGATATATGTCTGTATTCCTATCCAATGTGTGTGCAGAGCATGACTGGTGCATACTGAGGAGTGTATGCACTAACATCTGCAACTGTCAGATATGTATGGTCCACTGTTGTTTGCAGACATGGGCTTCATTTGTTTAAGTGTGTGAGCATGCCCAGTATGCCCTTCTGTATTGAATGTGTGGATCCATTCCAGGTAGTTTGTACTCCAGTGCAGACCTTTGTGTTGTACACCTACAGGTAGCAAACTGTTTCTGCAGGGTATCTGTAGATCATTTGGCAATATGGGGTCACGCTGTGCAAGGGATAGTGTGTACTGTAGGTGATTGTGTCTGTGCTGCTTTTGCTACATGGTACTAGTGTTAGCAGAGATATTATACACTGTGAAATTGTATGTCCTCAAGTACTGTCAAGTGGACATTCTTGCTCACAGTGATATCCTGGTGAACAAGGGTGAATGCAGCTGTGTACAGTATTGTGGGCAAATGCCTACGTATTCATGGGAAGTTATGCCATTCTGGAGGGGAAGCTGCAGACACCTGCTGCTGGGTCTATGTATCCGGTTCAGCACCTTGTTACAGTGCTGGCAGAGGATCCCATACTTGTACATCCATCGACATGACACTATGGCCTTATCTTGCTGTGGCAATACCTCACAGCTGTACAGATTCACACAGGTTACCCAGAGGCAGTGGTCATAAGTTAGGACATTACCCCTATTGTGGTGTACGGGCAGGTTTGTAGCCACCCATTTATGTGTTTGCAGCCAGGGATAGTGTGTGCACACAACTGTGTGTTGGACCTTGCACATTCCAAGCTGCCCATGCTCCCAACCCCTCTATTATTCTATCCTCTCACATACATTATTCATATATTCTCTGATACTTTTCCTAGGGTTATCACCTCATCGCAGCTGTGTTTTGGTGTTGGTCCACAGTTCATGCAGTGGGACATGGTGGACATGTTACTGTGGTTTGTCCACATGACCTTGCATATGGCTTATGTGGAGTGTGTTATGTTGTTATTTGGGTGTCCATGACATAACATGCGTTGGCAGTACATGTGAGACACGAGCCTTTGACAGAGGCCTGTAGGCCATTTGGTGGTGATCCGGACCAGCTTTGGCAGGCCATTGCATTCTGTCAGTCCTACAATCCCAGACTGCCATACAGTATATTCCCCTGGGGTGACAGGGTAGATGTGTTAGGTGTTCATCCCAATACTTTCAAATAGGTATTGATCAGGTGGTGTGGATGCTGGCAGGGTGCTACCTACAGCTAGGGGCACACTTGCATGGGACACCTGCACTGCATACTGCATTCTTTCGCTATTGCCATATACAGGTGGAGGTCATATTGTACCCATTCCCAACAGCAGGGATATCACCAGAGAGGTACCTGTGGGTGGTGTTTGGGTGAGCTGGGTGCATGTGTGCTATGGACACTACTTGCATCTGACACACAGATATGCATGGGGCATTCCAGTTATGCTGGCATGTGCAGGTACATCAGCTGTTTCCCAATATATCAGTCCTTTCACCTTTGCGATCTGCAAGTGTTTGGGCAGACGACACTGGTATTCCGTACTACAGGCCCAGATAATGTGATGCATATCTGTATGTACAATTCCAAGGGTGTATCCATTTCACAGTTACACATTATATACTGTATGTTTGGGGTACTTTCCTCTGTGTACTACTTGTATATCTAGTCCAACAGCAATGCCATGTCAATCTTTCAGATGGTGACACATATTACCACCATATATTTACAATGTCTTACTGCTAGCATGTGCTATACTGGTGGGAATTGTCTTTGGCACTGCAGTTGTGAGGACCTGGCCCTGTCATCAGCAGTAGTGGGCAATGGCCACCAGGTCATACCTCAACATGCATACATACTGACCACTTTCACACAATATGAAACAAACACCAACCTAACACACACATACCTGCATATTTTACAAATGCTACAATCAATTCTGCTACCTTGGCCACCTCTGGGCATCTGTGCTCCACTGGTATTATACCTACCCATTACTACATTTCTACATAGGATTAGGGGGACACACCTGACTGTTACTCCATGTCTACATAGGATTGGGGGGCACACCTGACTGTTACTACATGTCTACATGGCATATGGGGGGCACATCTGGCTGTTTTTACATTGCTACACAGGATTGAGGGGCACACTTGACTGTTACTGCATGCCTAAATAAGATTGGGGGGGCACACCTGACTGTTACTACATGTCTACATAGGACATGGGAGGGCACACCTGACTGTTTCTAGATTGCTACAGTGGATTTGGGGGGGCCCACCTGACTGTTACTACAGTTCTACATAGGATTTGGTGGGGGCACACCTGACTGTTACAACATGTGTATATCAGATTGGGGGGCACACCAGACCGTTACTGCATTTCTAAATAGGACTGGGGGGCACACCTAACTTTTACTACAGTTCCAAGTAGGGTTGGGGGACACACCTTACTGTTTCTACATTTCTACACAGGATTGGAGGAGGGGGGCACACCTGACTGTTACTTCATTTTTACACAGGAGTTGGGGGCACACCTGTTTCTACATTTCTACATAAGATTGGGGGGGCACACCTGACACTAGTACACATTTGCTAAGACTGCACTGGTATGTCAGGTACTGCATTTCATTATGCATTATAACCTATCATGCTGACAAGAGGCATATCTGTGTACTACAGGTCTTAGGTTTGATGACCTACATATTAGTTTCTGACTTCCTACGCTTCAGAACTAACATCCCACTGTCTGATCTGATGTGGTCTGTCTGTGTAGGCCTGGGGGGTGTACCCATAGGCATCATTCAGAGGTCTTGATACAGCCTTTGTTTGTGATTGTCTACACCTGTCCTGCTGGCTGAGACTATTGTTGGGTATGTGAACTTCCCTGACTGGCATGTGTGTGTCATATGGACACACATGTGGCCCAGCACATTTCCTGCAGTGGGTTTTGTCACCATGTGTAGTGCTGACTACTATGGTGGAACCACTATTTATTACAGATCTCATGCTGCCACTATAGGTGTCTACTATCTGCTGGCATCCCATTAAGCCACCCGATTCCCTTGCATGCTCACATCCATACCATGGATACAAGTAACAACACATACTACTCCAATCGGGAATTGGTAAGGAGAGTGACTTACCTTGTGGGTATGCCAGTATTTAGGATGGTGCTGGAGGACTGCCTATGTCGGTTGCACATAGTAGACTCCCTATACATGGTTGAGCACAGGTAGTGTCATGTTTGGCATCCCTTTTAATGTATGTGCAAATCAAAGAGAGGTGTCATTCCCTGGGTCCCTACTGCATCAGTGTATGTGCTATGCATTACCTCTTTGCCAAGGCCAGGGCATACTGGGCATGCCTCCATCTGCCTACTGGGGCAAGCTCAGGTTGTTCCTCCTGTGAGTCAGTCTGTGCCTGTGCAGGCCTTGGCATTGGTGGGGGGGGGGGGCTGTGTGGCCCTGCCCAATGCTGTTCCTGCTGCAGCTGTTTCCACAGGATCATAGTGTGTAGCATGGCACATACGATAACAATCTGGGTACATGTAGCTGGTGAATACTGCAAGGCTCCACTGGATGTGTCCAGGCACCAGAACCATGACTTGAGCATCCCAAACACATGCTCTATTATGATTCTGGTCTGTGCGTGTGCCTCATTATGGAGTTCTTGTTCGGGTGTGTGTGCATTTCTGATGGGTGTCATCAGCCATGGCTCCAGTGCATAACCAGCATCTCCCACTAGGTGACCATAAGGGATGTCCCTATTGGCAAATCTCTGGTACAGCTGCATCAGATGCCAGATGTGGGAATCGTGATAGCTTCCAGGGTAGCCAACACACACATTCATTATAATGCCCTGGGCATCACACATGAAATGCCAGTTGATGGAGGGAAAGTCTGTGTGGTTGATGTAGACCCTACCCTGCTCACCGGGTGGGGCTTTGATGAATATGTGCGTACAGTCTATAGCACCCACCACCACAGGGTATTCCACTATTTGTTGGAAGAGATGCATATTGCTGGCCAACACCTCACGGGTGTTGAGGAAATATACGTGCTCACTGGCATGTGCTGACATGGCATCCAGGAAATGGTGGAATACCCTGGATGCTGATGCCTGTGAGATTCCCATGATATCCTTAGTTGGGCTTTGGGAGGTACCTGTGGCTAGTATTCCTAGGCCCACACATACCTTGGTATCCACTGGGATGGATTCCCCTCTGTTAGTTCTGTTTGTCAGGCGTGGCCGGCACAGCTCAACAATTTGCTGTAGGAGGTCCCTGTCCACCCTATAGCACTCCACTGTCTCCATCTCATGTAGCCCCTGGTAGGTTACCCTGGGTCTGTACACCCTTCTCTGTCTCCTCGCTGTGGGTTGGTCGACAGCATTCTCATCCTCACCACCCTCAGCCTCTTCCACATGTTGATGTCTGATAGCTGCTGCAGCCCCTATCATTTTGTTGTTTTTGTTTGTTAAAAATTCACTGCTTGTATACACCGGGGGTGTTGAGTATTTAGGAAAAACCAGAGGGAAATGTGTTTGCATAGTTTATAGTAGTGTTCTGGGCTGGGCTGCTGCCTGTGTAATTGGCTGAATCTGATACATTTCACCTGCCAGCTATGCTCGTTCACCTACATTACCTTCCTACTGCTGTTTTCCCTTCCCATTGCCTTCCTGTTTAAGCCCGGGGGCACACCATGCAAACACAGTGCTCAAATGTGCACAGAGCTGCTATTTCCTGGTTTGCTTTTTTTTTCCTTTAAAACCTGGCGCGTGGTGCGCACACCCACTTAGGCAATGTAAAGAGTGCTTGGCAGCCTCAGACATACTCCCTTGCTTAGCTCTTCTAAGCTAAGGGCAAACCCGAGCCACAGGGCTCCAATCTGCTTACAGTATGCCTGACACACACCCCTATGATGTCAGCTAACTCCTAGGCTTGCACCAAGCTATTCCTGCTCTTACACTGCTGAGTATTGACTAGCATGCAGGGGAAATCTGGAAGTCAGTATCATTCCCCTCATTTGCATAGGATTGCCTGCTGATGGCAAGTACAAAAAGCCCAGCTGGCAAAATAGTGATTTTGGTTAGAATGCTTATTTTAGTGTTTTTTTCTTATTTTTTTTGCCCGATCCTGTTTGAGTGCTGCTGCCCTATGCTTAAACAGCCGAGATCGGCTAAAAAAAATAAAAGGTGATTTTTTTATTTTTGCAACTGTTTTCCATGCCAATGGCCTTATACTTCACCATTGGCATGCTTTCTAAATACTATCCACCCTTTATTTGGAGCTGTTATGGCTCCGTTTTGTAGTTTGCAGAAATGTACTCCGTTACTGGCAGAGTACATTTCTGGAGATTACACTAGTCCTGCATGGCTGGCTTCCAGCTTCCTGGATCACAAATTCACCTCATTTGCGTGGCTTTCTCCTGCAAATGGGGTAATCTGTATACAGGGGCTGAGTCCGTGCAGGACTAGTGCAGGAGCGCTCATGCACGTCAATACAGTTTATTCCTGGATCGTACGGCAGACATATTGCCTGCTGGAGCTCCTGCACTAGTCCTGCACACCGTGCAGGGCTTTCTGAATCTGAGGGAGAGATATGAAAGGAGAAATTATGGAAATGAGCAGGAGGATAATTGGACAGAGGAGGATGAATAGTAGTCAGTGATGGGATGTGAGAGAAGGAGGAAGAGTAAGAGTTTAGGAAATTAGTACAGTATGAGGAGGAAAGATAAGGTGCAAAAGAGTGGGAAGCAAAGTGGCTGCAACAGTTGGAGAAAAGTAATCTGAGTAAAGCTAGCCAGATGGGCAGGAAGAACAGAGCCATTTTTGGAATAGGTGCTGTATAATCTTTATACACACACATACACATACACATGATTTTATTTCATTAAATGCTAGGGTGAGTTTTTCTTTCTGGTCCCCTGCCAAAAATAGGTTCCATCCTGTCATACGTTCTCAGTCAAACCAAAGAAACTATACAAATAAGCAAACAAATGAACTAATATTAAATAACTACAAGAGTACAGATGTGCAGCCCACAGACCTCCTACTCCACTGTCCAGAGACTTATCTACTACTGTGATTTGTAGAGTTGCTCCTAACCCCCCCCCCCCAAAAAAAAAAAAAACAGTGACACCTATAGTGACAGGTTCAAGAAAAAAGTGAAGAGTAAAAACATTGATGTAACATGCATAAAAACTGAGCAATGAATATCATAGCTATAACATTTTATGCAACAACTATACCTGCGGACAGGAATGCTGAATAATATTGTAAGCAAATGTAAAATGGGCAAAAAGGAAATAGTGGAACTGAATTAAAAGAGAAGGTAAAAGAGAGAAGCCTGAGCTATCGCCCTTTTTGCAGAATGAATCAAAGGTGTTACTGCTGCAGCCATTGTTTCTTCTTACTCTTCCTTAACTTTCTACATTTTGAGGTACTGTCAAGGGCCCTGGATAGTTATGTTGAACACCCCTTGTGGGTGGCTTTAATGCAAGCTGTGCTCTCTTAGATGTACAGTTGAAAAAAAAATAAATGTCAGAGACACACATTCAAAGTCAGTTACCCCTTTCACTCTTTGTTTATGTTGATGCCATCAGGCATGGCTACATCCCAAACACTGGTGGCTTGGGGAGGTGACTAGCCCAAATGGAAGATGGCCACGTACTGAGAGCTCCACCACAGTAAGGGTGAGCTTTTATCAAGCAGTTAGCTGCTAGTGACAAAAGTTCATAGTTTTTCTATGCAAACTATGGCCAAGAGTAAAGGTGATCAAGAACACCTCTTAGGAAGTTATAAAACAGTTTACAACAAATAGTCAATGCTCATTTTATTTGAGAATATGCCAGTGGTAGTAATCAAGCTGGAGGCCTGTTACAAACTTCCA
>NC_056727.1:1048601673-1048751673 GCF_019279795.1 Protopterus annectens
CCAAGCCCTGAGGGACACAGCTGGTCACTTTCCTACTTACTGAGTAAGTGCTTGCAACTCAGACTCTATGGCATCCTTCAGCCAAGTTGCTATCCATCTTAACATATATGGATCAATTTGTAAAGCATTTGGTTTCTGTATGATGCCTCCATGATGAACAGTATCAAAGGCCTTGGCTAGGTCAAGATAGACTGTGTGTACAATATGGACACCATCTATAGCCTCTTTAACCCTTCTAAAAAAAAATATTTAGAGCAATGTAGTGTAGTGATATACATGACTTTTCTGATATGTATGCATGTTGCTTTGTATAAGATGCTCTTTTGGACTACTAGGCTTCTGTAGACCTTTCCTTTTTTCCTAAACATCAGAGGTTCACAAACTTCCAGGTTCATTATTTCTATGTCTGCTTGGTAGTCTGTATGGTAAATAGCATGCATTAGGGTTTTTAATGTTGTGCAAAACTGAGCTATGTTAATCTGGATTGTGGATTATCATCTCTTTGTTACTGCCATCTTTAAGAAAAGGGGCTCCTAATTTACTTTTCTCCCTTTCTCTATATTTGTTCCTGTCCTGTACTGAGTAATTTGGGGTGGTTTTGGCAGTGTCTGCTTTTGTACTGTATCCTATAGCAGGGTCTATTTTATAATACCAAAAATCCTTTTAAGCAAATGCAAAAACACCTACAATTGTGCAAAATGCGATTATGTCGAACGTACTAAACTGCGAAAACCAAAAAGTCGAAGTGCCATGGTTGGCCCTTCTGCGGTACAGCTCTGTAAGGTAAGTGTGCGATAGTTATGGACCTTAGGGTTAGGGTGCGGGTTAAGGTAAGTGCATAGATAAGTAGTGTATGTAAGGTTTAGTGTAGGGCTAGAATTATGGTTTTGTTAAATGTATGTGTGTGGATTAATTGTTTTGTTTTGGTATATCACTGTAGGGTAAGTGTGCGATAGTTACAGACCTTAGGGTTACGGTAAGTGCATAGATAGTAATGTATGTAAGGTTTAGTGTAGGGTTAGACGTAGGGTTTTGGTGCTTTACTTTACGGTTAGAAGTAGGGTTTTGTTTAGTGTATGTATGTGGTTTATTTATTTTGTTTAGGTAGGCAGTATGCAGTGGGAGGTGGAGCTGGCCGACTATGGGAATTCAACTTTTTGTATTTCGTGGTTTAGTACGTTCGGAATATTCACATTTCGCGCAGTACGTGTTGGTTTTTTCGTGTTCGGCTAAAGGGAGTTTCGCTATTATAATATAGACCCCCTATAGCATTGCATTGCATTACTCTGTTTTGAGACTACATTTCAGAGTCCCCTCCACTCAAGTGCATGTTTTCCTTCAATGGTGATCTGAGGAATCTAAGAATGAGAAAGACTGGCCCCTGGATTCAATAAACTCCGTGCAGGAATAGTGCTATTCTTGAAGGAGTGGTTCATATCCATGTAGCCACAGCAGTGCACCTTGCATATTCATGAAGGCATGCTGTTGTTAAGGCTAAACAGACACAAAACATGAATGAGTGCAGGGGGCATGTTTAAGTAGTGCACGGACTATGAAATGCATCCTGCACTCAGAAAGTGCCGTACGGCACCTTCCGAATGCATTTCAGTGTCTGCGGACACCATACCTCTCAACCTGGAAACATCAAAAATCTGGATAAGGCCCATGAAAAATAGGTACAAATCTGTACACTGATTAGCATACCATTTGCATACATAATTATGTAACCCCACCCACTCCAATGGAATTGTGGGATACCAGCTTTCCAATCCAAACTGAAGAACAGACAATGAAAATATGGCACCAGAGTCCCCCTGCAGCCATTCTAATGCCCCATTACCTGGCTATTTTGCCCCATTTACCATAAACACTAATGTGCATGCATACTGCTTTACTTCTACAATGAATATTTGGAGTTTATATTTGCATTTTATAGCACAATGCAAAAACACTATAGACATCTGCTAAACAAAGCAATACTGTCTCACAATGAAAATAGACTTAGCATTAAAACTTCTCTGCCCTTGAAACTCACAATCGTTGAACCAGCATTTAAATCCACACCACATCCAAAGAAAATGCATCTGGCCAGTGATGGATAAAGATTACCTTTGGGCTGTTTTCAAATCATAGGCCCCTTGCACACAAAACAAGAAACACATATGTTCTTTGATACACCTTCCTGACTTTATTAAATTATATTCCTTATATAATACAGCACACTTGTTAGACTTAGAGTGCATTTTAAATTTATTGTTTGAAAATTTTTCCAGTAGGCAATGAAACAAAATGCATGAACCAATATTGACAAAACTGCCCAATTCAGAACGTTTCCATCATAAACGTACTTCCACTCACTCACTCATTCTCTTGGAATTACAGATTCCCTTTTCAGTGCCAGCATCTCTTTCCTGTATTCTTGATACATGTTGTTACCAACCAAACAAACCTGGCACCAAGGTTTCCGTTCTTACAGAACACACTTACAATGAGCCAATCAGTTCTAAAACTTATGTTAGCTTAGTCTCTCTTTAAAAAGGCAAATGCCAACAGTCATACTAATGCTGTAAGGTTACCCTTATAAATTTAGAAATAAAAGCCATCCACAATCTTTTGTAGGTGAATAACAAAAATGCAAATTATGTCACTACAACAATCCAGTATTCTAGGCCTACTCTTTTGGAGGGCACACAAAGGATGCTGCTACAGCCTCTGGGCATTATATAGTCAATGATGGTCAAACACCCACATTCATGATGGCATGCAGTTGAAAATAAGTGCAACATGTAATCTGCATGTTCATGAGGATGGATATTTGCACAGTTCTGCTGGAAAAGATTTGCAAATTTGCAGAAGGCAATAATTCATGAAGCATGTAGCACACACATTCTTGTAGTAAAGTAACAAAGCTGTTCAATGTATACTAGCAATGCTGAAATGAAGACTACAGTGCAAAGAGATTCAGTAAAAGGCAGTGAAAAACAAAACAGGCCAGTATTGTCTTCACACTGATGTTTTTAATTATGCTACTCCAGCCTCATGTCTTAGTGAGTACAGGATAAATACAAACCCAGAGATTTCTCCAGTTATACATGCAATCTCTGTTTTTTGATGATTGCATGTCATCAGAGCTCTGACTGTACTGAGGCAGCAAACCGAGAAGAGATTGAAGTTAATTAAGCAATTGGATATGACCGTAAAATAATTACTCTATGAGCAAATGAATAGTACAGTGACTGTGGTTAAACCAGATAATATTGGAATCTACACAGATCTACATCTGAACAGACACACATAGGGTATTAATAATACGTTTGCCAGTAATTTAAGCATTGCCATTCATTTATATAGTTTATTTTAACCTTTAGGGAGTTTCAAGGTACTATACTCCAGGTGAATCATGAAAATCATGATAAGACATGATATTAACAAATCAAGTAATTCTTCAATGGTTCAATTTATTGAACTGAATAGTTGTATTCACTGATAGCTATACTGGCACAGAAGCCAAAATCACTGACTACATGCCAGGTGATAGGGTCTAAATTACAGGATCTCTCACCTGGTCAAAACTAGCATGAGGGAGAAAGCAGTGATGAGGCCTCCTTCCGCTATCCAAAGGGTCAAAGGTATGCAGGTGTGGGTGTTCATACATCAAAGTACTCAGTGTGAACCAGTAATCACCAGGAACACCTGACTGAAGAAAGAAAAATTGAGAAGATGCCACTCACGAGGTCCTCAAAGTACATGCAGGAGTGGGTAGGTATGTAACTTAGACAGAGAATACTTCAGTGAACAACTATGGTGACTTCTGGTGCTGTTGTTCCTATAGATAGGGGTTGGTGACCTTGACTACTAGGAGTAATCTAACAGTTTGTCTAAAGTATGTGCATTAGGGATGAGTAAAGGCTCTTTGAGATGAAATGCTACCAATCTGAGCAGTGCGCAGCACACCAGTGGTGGCTGGTCATATAAGGCATTTACAAATGCATCCTAAATGCAAACCACTGTTTGAATATTTGACAAGGCTAACCCTTGCTTTCAGTCAATGAGGGAAATGACTGAAAGGTTCACTTTTTGGCTAGTCAAATTCATTCAGTCAACCATTTTGATATTCTCAATATTTCAATTGTGAAACATGCTTTTCTTTTTGCAGTTTGTATTTTAATGAAGTTGGATTTTCAAAAAGTTAACTTCATAAAGTTAGTTGCATGCATGAGCAATCTTTATTGAACAGCCTTATAAATTAAGAATGTAATCCTGAACCTGTAGTATCTATGAGGTACATTTAAATAATACACCTGAATGGAAGGTTTTGGTTTAGGCAGTGAAACTCAAAGGATTGTATATTTTTCCCATTAGGGAGTAAATCGCAGTGTAACTAATGTTCCCGTATCCAGTATGAATTATCACAATTATATTGCTATTTAATATACTCTTCCATATTATTTGGTTGTCTGAATGGGAGAATATCACTTAAGTTTGTTGTTTTCTGTGAGCAGATTAATTTCCAGTTTTATATTTGACTGCCATATGTACAGGACTATGATTCTGGACTGTGTTTGTTTCTGCAAAGCATTGTTTTCTCTTGAAACACTTCTGCTTAAATCTGACAAGAAGTGATTACTGTGCTAGAAAAAAAAATGATAAATATATTTTCCTGAAGTCCCTTAAAATGGTTTGTGGTGACTTTTTTTTGTCTGCATATACCCTTAGAAATTCTTCCCTGAAACTGTACAGACCTCCCTTCACACTGTCACACACACACACACACACACACACACACACACACACACACACACACACACACACACACACACACACACACCACCTACCTCTTCTGAAAGTACAAAACAAAAAGCAGCCCAAATAAGACTTTTATTCAAATAAACAAAAGCAAGTGAAGTTCAGAGACAAGCTTTTATCACAATCAACTTCAGAGCTATTCAACACGAAAAGGCAGTTCAAATTTATAACAAACCATCAGTTAAACAATCAATTCAGCACTAAATGACAATCCATGTTTATATCAGGACTGTGGTAGGGTAATCGTTGAGGAGGGGCATAACCACAATAGTACACCCATATACAAGAACATAACTTGAAAACACACATAACACACACACACTCTTTGACACACACACACACACACACACACACACACACACACACACACACACACACACACACACACACACACACACCTTTAATCTGCAGTTGTAAAAGGTAACTCTCAGCACAACTGCTCGATGGCTTCTGCAATCTGTCGAAATGCACTGCATGCGTAAACGGCAGTCTCCCAGACACAGCACAACCTGAAACGGACTTAAAATGGCGCAACTCCAAGTAATTGAACTCCATGACTTGGTTTAAACAGCAACTCTCCAAGTAATCGAAATGGACGTAAATCCAAACAGAGCATCTGAGCAACTCCATGGCTTAAAATTAACACGCGCATGTCTGAGCATTCCGACAGGCTGACGGAGCTGACGTCATCGCGCATGTGATGATGTCAGCTCCAAAAGCGCGATCTGTAAAAATTAGATTTCAAAAATCAGAAATGAAGGGGTGCCACTCGGGAATAGTGACCCCCCCCTTCATTGGGACCCCAAAACTTGGTAAGAACTGAGTAATTTGGGACAGTTGGGAAGTCTGGTGACCATGTCCACAACTGTTGCTCTTAGCCATATTGCAAAATGTTCATGTTCACTTGTGGTGGGGTTAACTGCATTGCATCGGAGTGGTCGTCAGAGGGGCCTATTTGTAGGAGGTGTAATATATCCATAGAATACCTCACAACCTGTCAGTGCATGAAATCTGGACAAAGACTGACAAAATGGGGGTACAAAGGGACAAAACTAGGGACATATTTGGAAAGTAGTCTTATACAGTGCATATAAAAACTGTACACACCCCTATTAAAATGCCAGGTATTTCTGACACACAAACATAAGACCACAATAAAACATTTCACAACTCTTCCCACCTTTAATGTGACCTATAACCTGTACAGTGCAATTGATAAACAAACAAACTTGCTAGGGGAACAAGTATGAAAAGTAAAGCACATACAATAAGCTAGATGCATAAGTGTGTACAGCCTGAAGCTAATACTTTGTTGAAGAAGCTTTTGATGTAATTACAGCATTATGTCTTCTTGGTTACACACCTGCCATCAATTACAGAGACTCTTTGATTAACAACGAATAATGGCTAGCTGTCCTACTAGGCTTTTCCAGATATTTACTCAGCTGCCTGCTACAGCAACAGCCATGGTTCACAGAAAGCTTACAAAGCTTCAAAGGGATCTCATTGTGGAAAGGTATCAGGCAGGAGAAGGGTACAAAAACATTTCCACAGCATTGCATATACCATGGAACATGGAGAAGACAGCCATCAAACAGTTGAGAAGACATGGGACAACAGTGACATTGCAAAGAAGTGGACATCCTTCCATTTTTGATGAGAAGACAAGACCAGACCTGGTCAGGGAGGCTGCGAGGATACCTACAACAGCACTGAAGGATTTGCAGAAATCTCTGGCAAGTACTTGTGGTGTACTACATGTGACAACAATCTCCTGTAGTCTCCATATGTCTTGCCTGTGGGATAGGGTTGGAAGATGGAAGCATGTTCTCACACCGAATAACATCCAGGCCTGGCTAAAGTCTGAAAAACAATGCATCAAGTCTTCCAAAAACATATGGAAAAATGTGTTATGGTCTAATGAGAACAAGGTTGAACTTTCTGGCCACAATTCCAAAAGGTTTGTTTGGTGCAATAACAACACTGCGCATCACCAAAAGAACACCGTCCCCACAGTGAAGCCTGGTGATGGCAGTGTCCTGCTTTGAGGCTGCTATTCATAAGGTAAAACTGGGGCTTTAGCCAGGTTCTAGGGGATTATGAACAGTCCCAAAAAACAGTCCCTTTTTGGCCACATTCTTCAGGTGTCTGCTAGATAGCTGTAGATGGAGAGGAATTCCACCTTTTCACACAACAATGACCCAAACCATGCATCCAAATCAACAAAATAATGGCTTTGCCAGAAAGCATTCAACGTTCTGGACCGGCCCAGCCAGAGCCCACACCTACATCTAATAGGAAATCTGTGGGGTGACCTGAAGAGGGCTGTGCACAAGAGATGCCCTTGCAATCATACAGGGTTGGAGGGCTTTTGCAAGGGAGCGTGTGCAAATATTGCCAAGTCAAGATGTGCCCTGCTGATAGACACCTTCCCAAGAGGACTGAATGCTGTAATTAAATCAAAAGGTGCTTTAACAAAGTGTTAGTTTAAGGGTGTGCACACTCATGCAACCAGGATATTGTACATATTTCATTTACTATATGTTACCCCTAACCGATATGTATGTTCTTCAATTGGATTGCACAGGTTTTAGGTCACATTAAAGGTGGTTAATGTTATGACATGATTCCTGTGGTCTCATGTTATTTATCACAAAAACCTGGCATGTTAGCAGGGGTGTGTCATCATCATCTTCTTTCTGCTGTTCCCGTTAGGGGTCGCCACAGAAGATCATCTGTTTCCATTTCTTCCTGTCCTCTGCATCTTACTCTGTCACACCAAACACCTGCATGTCCTCTCTCACCACATCCATAAACCTTATCTTAGGCCTTCCTCTTTTCCTGTTACCTGGCAGCTTCATCCTTAGCATCTTTTTCCCAATATACTCTTCATCCTTAGCATCTTTTTCCCAATATACTCAGCATCCCTCCTCAGCACATGTCCAAACCAACATAATCTTGCCTCTCTGGCTTTGTCTCCAAACCTTCCAACCTGGGCTGACCCTCTAATCCTGTCCACCCTTGTCACACCCGGTGCAAATCTTAACATCTTTAACTCTGCCACATCTAGCTCTAACTCCTGCCTTTTTGTCAGTGCCATTGTCTCCAACCCATATAACATAGCTGGTCTCACTACCCTCTTGTAGACCTTCCCTTTGACTCTTACTGGTACTTGTCTTTCACAAATCACTCCTGACACTCTTCTCCACCCACTCCATCCTGCCTGTACTCTCTTC
The DNA here is from genome assembly GCF_019279795.1 of Protopterus annectens. Taxonomy (NCBI): domain Eukaryota; kingdom Metazoa; phylum Chordata; order Ceratodontiformes; family Protopteridae; genus Protopterus; species Protopterus annectens. Next base: position 1,048,609,716 of record NC_056727.1, read on the forward strand.
TTCACCTCTCTTCCACACTCACCATTACTTTGAACTATTGATCCCAATTATTTAAACTCATCCACCTTCACCACCTGCACTCCTTGCATCCTCACCATTCCTCTATCCTCCCTCTCATTCACACACATATACTCTGTCTTAGTCCTGCTGACCTTCATTCCTCTTCTCTCTAGAGCATATCTCCATTTCTCCAGGATCTCCTCCACTTGTTCCCTACTCTCATTACAACTCACAATGTCATCTGCAAACATCATAGTCCACGGGAACTCCTGTCTGATCTTGTCTCCATGATATATGCTATATAAATGCAGTCTATATATCAGTGTTGCCTTGGTGAGATTTTGCGAAAACAGGGTACACCTTGCAAAGGTACCCACCAAGATGTGAGGATGAATTCAATTTCAGCACTGCTACTCTCCTTTTCTTGCTGACTTTTCATATCTCCTTTCAGACCCTTACTTGCTGTGTAATCAACATGTTTATCGTGTAAATGTACAGCTTTATTACTGTCAAAAGTTAAACAGCATCACTGGCCATAGGCACAGATGTGCTGTTTTCATACATAGCTTCAGCAGTTAATATTCTCTATTATACCATGACCCCCCCAAAATGTGCACGCTGATTGGCCAGCGTGCCCGTTGTAAATCGAGTTATACTAATGGAAAAAGGTCAGGTCGCCCGGACTTTTTTCCATTAGTATAACTGCTTTTAAACATTGTTCGCTATGTTAAATGGGTTTAACATAGCGAGACAGTTTAAAATAAGCAACGGAGATCTCCGTTGCTTATTTTAAAGCTGTCTCGCCATGTTAAACCCATTTAACATAGCGAGACAGTGTTTAAAGCAACGGAGAAAGCAAGATCTCCGTTGCTTTTTTAGTGTTTCGCTATGTTAAATGAGTTTAACATAGCGAGACAGTTTTAAAATAAGCAACAGAGATCTCTGTTGCTTATTTTAAAACTGTCTCGCTATGTTAAACTCATTTAACATAGCGAACACTAAAAAGCAACGGAGATCTTGCTTTCTCCGTGTTTTGCTCACAACTCTGATGTACCGCGCAGGCGCAGTACATCAGAACTGCCGCGGATGCCAGACATCTGCGGAAGGGCAGTAAACAGGCATTATACTATGCCATTATTTAAGAAAAGTAATAGTTTCTTTTCTTAAATAATGTCATGGTATAATAGCAATAACCCACTTCTGGGTGTGGGTAATGCTAAATTACCACGGTTGGCTTTGTTTGGTCCCTCGGGCTTCGCCCTCGGGACCAAACCACGCCAACCGTGGGTAAATTTAGCATTACCCACACCCAGGCGTGGGTTATTGCTATAATGTCAGACTGCATGTGTGGATGGATATTGACTTAATCCCCCATATATTATAATCAGACAAGCAGTATGATGACATACCTGTGTCAGTCCTACTATTAAATCATTATTATGCTTTACTGTATCAGTATCAACATAGTTAAGAATGCAATAATCACTGTTTTTGTATTTTTTTTCTGCACCATCTTTGCCACAATCTTTTTTCTTTCATACATCTATTTTGTTATTTGTTTACTTCTTTCCATTATTGCTACTAATATATGCAGCAGCACAGCACATTAGATCTAACCCTTTGGCAAGGCCTGTCATCTCCTCAAAGATGGCAGCAGTAGTCCCACCATAACCACCACCACTACAATCATGGTCACCCAGCACATTTGGGCCTTGCTTGTCACAGTTGCCTCCATGCCGCCTGCCATACATGCAGCACCTGCATCAGGTAGCCCTGCACCTGATGGTGGTATAGTAGTACTATCCTGAGCAGTGCAAGTAGAGATAACAGAATTGTAATGAATCAAGAACTGGCAGAGCTTGTAGGTGAGATAAAAGACAAAGTTAGAAGCTCACACTGGCTCCATAGAGACAATGCTCCAGCAACTCCCTGAGTTGTGTTCCTGGCCAGTATTGATTCAACCTTTTGAGGTAGGAATCAATGATGATGATTGTCAGGGTGATGAGTACTCTTCCTCCTGTTCTAAGCTGGCAGAGACTGCATCTTTGAGCATCCACTCCTATCCTCCAAACTGGGACTCTACTCCCTTTTGTGTCTATGCTCACTCCTGTATGTTGTAAAGTCCTCCCATCACAATTGTCTTCTCTGTGTTGTTCATGTCTTCTTCACCATTGTGTTGCCCTCTCTGTTAACCTCACACCTCATTGTTCATGTGTGTCTTTCCTTACTTCTTAACCTCACCCTCTTATCCACCTGTTGCTTCCTGGACTTCCTTCCTCAACTTTCCCTTCTCAAAAAAGGTGACTTGCCCCACAAAAATGCTCCCAACCATACCTCTCAACTTCCTTTGACTAATGTATAAATTATGATTTCCATCATAAAGTATGTAGATTTCTAACAAATCATTACATATTTTAGTAGTTAAATATTACAACTGTTGTTGTAAATCATTGATATTATTTAGCTAAGAAGTTAACAGTTATGCTGTTACTCAACCTTCATCCTGCTCTTTCTTTATTTTCTTACCTTGCGTTCTACTCTCTGCTTGCTTCCCCATTCATCTCTGCCCTATACCCCCATTTCCAACCTATATTCTGGTAAAAAAATAGATAAACAAAGCATACACATCCTCACAAAGGGCTTAAAAAATCTTTCTCTAGTCATATGTTGCACAACAGTGAACAAAATTAATGACAATATATAACCATGGGAGAAATTACTCTTCTCATCCTATGGCAAAAGTGAAGACAAATCCTTGTCATGCACTAACAATGTTGCCATTGGTCACACAAACGAGCTGAGCATTGATGCACATTACCAAGCAATTATGAAGTAAGATAAAGTTAATAATTTCAGTGGCTTCCATGGTTCATTGTAGTCATGAAGTGATGTGTACTTTGCCAGTGCACGTAGTGCAGGGTTCTAATCCCTGAGGGTGACATGCTGCTTTACAATTTAGTTTTCAGTCTGCAACTGTATTCTGTTACCTTGTAATGCGTTTTTCAAATGCCTTTTCTATGAGTGGTTCTGTGGCACATCTGTCTCATGCTTTGGCTCAGGGAATAAGAGTAACCAAGGCATGGGTTAAGATTCATTCAGGTGTATTTCTGTTTTCTTGATATCATGAGATCAATTCCCCTAAAGTGTATTTTACTGACCCCTTCCTTATTAGTGGTTCTGTGGCATGTCTGTTTAATCATCTGGTGTTGGTAGTATCATTGATAAAGGCATAGGTTCAGACCCATTCAGGATTATTCTTACTTTCATGTATTCCATTACCCTGAAATGAAACACTCCTATCATCAGTATATATATTCTGTCAAGGAGCTTCGCGCTTTCTTACCAAATCTGTTTATGGATATGCCTAGCATTGTTGAGCTACGATGTTCAGACACATGCTAGTACCCAACATTCATTCTCCAACTTTCATTCTGCTCATTTATTAGTGGCTTATTTTGTATTCATCCCTCTGTTTGCTTTTCTTATGTGTCCTATACACCTATTTCTGCTCTTTTATCCTGTCAAAAATAGATAAAAGAAACAGATAAACACATACATGTCCATAATGATTTTTTTAAATAAAAAATGAACTGAGTTCATACATTCCATGGCTTGTCACAGAAAGCAACATTAATGCATATGTGCAACCAGTGAAAATGACACTTTCCAAAATGTGCTTTATTACTTTTGCTGACATGAAAGTCAATATCTTATCATTTTTCTTTGTGTTATAGTTCCATTTTTCCTGTGGATTTATATTTTTATGGTATCATGGCAAAACAAAGAAACTTCTTTAATTATGTAGCAGATATAGATACGTTTCTCTTCTAAGGAAAGTATCAAAGGCTATATAACAAACTGAAAGACACAAACATGTCCTAAAGTAGACCATGACCTTATCATTGCTTCTGAAACCAAAGATAACTATAAATTTTGTTTAGATATATTACAAAACGAATAAACAATATCCTACATTGCTTATTCATAATGGCACCTTCTATTCTAACCAAATAGATATTGACAATATATTTGCAAACACATTTAGTGCCAAATCATCTACAGGACTGAATCACATACTCTGCCAATTATCTCTAAAGAACATTTACTGAAAATGCTGAACCAAAGCCAAATATACATCCTCCACTGGACCTAACAATATATCTGGTTGATTATTTACTTGTGTTAAACATGCCCTTACAGACCCACTCCTTAAACTATTTAACATAAGTTTAGCTAACAAAAAGGCCTAGAGTCCTTCACATATTAAGAGAGTCTGGAAGCTCTATTCCTTTATTTAGTGTCTGATAGACTTTTGAGGGGAGATCTCTGTCTTGCTCTCCATGCCATTAGAGACCTAGTTGTCCTGGACTAACCTAACCAATGTGCCATGGATACAAGAAACAGAGAGCTAAATCCTCACCAACAAATAAAACAAGATGGAGTAGCAATTTTATAAACTAACACCTCTCAAACCTCTGGAAGATTCCTAACAAAAAAGGCCTGAAGTCCCTCACATATTAAAAGAGACTGGAAGCTCTATTCCTTTATTAAGTGTTTGATAGACTTTTGAGGAGGGATATCTGTCTTTGTCCTTGATGAGTGGCAAACCGCAGTGGTATAACCTTCCAGAAGGGTGGTACTACAACCATTTCAGGTAATTACAGATGTATCAGCCTTAAAAGCCTCATTTGTAAAACCATCTAATCTCATAAGGTACAATATCAAGAATCTGAGATTTGACCAACCAACAGTTTGAATTTCTGAAGGGATGATCCTATTTACTGAATCTGCTGAACTTCTTTGAAAATGTTATGGAGGCTCTAGATGGTAACCATGCAGCACACACAGCATATATTCACCTCACCAAGAACTACAATACCATTCCCCATGGTAAGATGGATATCAAACTGGCTGGAAGACAGGACCCGCACAGTGTGAGTTACAAGTACTTTATCAGAATGTATGAGAGTGACAAGCAGTGTCCCCCAAGGTTTGATGCTGTGATCTCGCCTTTACAGTATTTAATTCTTAGATCCCCAAGCAGAGAGCTATGACTTCTGTCTAATAAAGTTTGCAGACAATTGCAAATGGGGGGGGGGTGTTGCAAAGTCACCCTCTGCCACTCAAACCCTCCAGAATAAAATGCTAAATTGTGAAGTACTATGACTGTTGCTAGAATTCCTTCCCATAACGAGGCATCTAGGAAATTGGGTTGATAATGACCTCTGTTATGACTACCAAATGACAACAGTCATCAGAAAATCAGTTTATTTAGCAGAGATAGTTGCTAAAGGAATATCATTAAAATCTAAAGGGACAATAACTCTGTTATACTCAGCTTTGATCAGACCAATTATCAAGCACAGTGCCCCCTTTGGGATGTATTTCACTAAACAAATCAAGCAATTAGAAAGAGCCCAAAGGTTCCTAACAAAAAAGACCTAACATCCCTCACATATTAAAAGAGGCTGGAAGCTATATTCCTTTATTAAGTGTCTGATGGGCTTTTAAGGGGAGATTGCTGTCTTGCTTTCTATACCATTACAGACCTAGCTGTCCTGGACATCCCAAGTTGCCATGAATACTAGAAACACAGAGCTAAATGCTGACCAACAAATAAAACAATATAAAGTGGCAGTTTTATAACACAGCACCTCCAAAACCTCTGGAATAAACCTCCCCTGCATTTTAAGCAGTGTGACTCACTATCCTTGTGTGCGTGTGTGTGTGTGTGTGTGTGTGTGTGTGTGTGTGTGTGTGTGTGTGTGTGTGTGTGTGCAGCTGTAGTAGAAATCTGTTGTAAATAAGCACAAAGATGCACACAGGATGAGACATTAAACTGAGGCCCCATCTGCTTGACTTTGTGTTAGCTCAGGTGGATGTAAAAGATCCCAAAATACCTATCAAAAAGAATAGGGAAAGATTCCTGATGCCACGGCCAAATCTCCCCATTAGTATAAGTAATACATGGGATCTCCCCTGAGAAGAGCCTACTAGCCCAGTCTGAATAAACCAGTAAGCAAAGGATAAATCAAATCAAATGAAATAAAATAAGTAAATAACATCTAAATATCAAAATGGTGAAAAATTCTATATAAAGAAAAGAACCCAATATAAACCAGGCTCCTTTGCAGAAATACACAAAAAGTCCACAGCCAAAAATAAATAGAAAAACTGCAGTTTTTCTATTTATCAAAATGATGAAGACAAAAATATCTAAAAATCTTGAATACAGAATCTCCATACCTGTGTAAACCTAAGAATAAATGCAGGGGGCAAGTCCGGGAGTTCAGTATTCTCCTCTCAAAAATTATAGTCTGAGGATTATGATTTTCAACACTGTGGGCTTCAAGACTGTGATAATAAACCTACAAAAACACACACACAGACACACACACACACACACACACACACACACACACACACACACACACATATATATATATATATATAGAGAGAGAGAGAGAGATACACAGAGAGAGATCGAAAGATAATATATACATATATATATATATATATATATATATATATATATATATATATATATATATATATATATATATATTCACATATATATGGGTCCAGTTCTTTAACTCAAAATACTGAAATCCCAAATTTCAGTATTTCAAATTGAGAATGTTGAACCCTCAAAATCGCAAAACACCACAACCATGAACACTCACAACATCAAACCTAACAAAACACAAATACATACAAAACCACCCCCCCAAAACAACACAGACACTACCAACACCAAACTGACAACACCACCACATGTTTCTGCAGGGGGGCAAGACCCCTGCACCCCCTCACACCCCCGCTACTTATACATACCAACTCCCAGGTCACACTATCCTGAACAAAATAGAACACACACCTTCCTTCACTTACTCTACACTCCAACTTCAGATAGTCACATGTGAACTTATTAATAACACACACAAACACACAATACACATACACAAAACTCATCACAACGTAAACCCAACAAAGTATTGGTAAATCATGATTTGAAATAGCGCAGTTTCAAAAAACTGTACTTTCAACCCATATATATTTCATTGATATATATATATATATATATATATATATATATATATATATATATATATATATATATCTATGTGTAATACAGAGAGAGATTTAGAGATAATATGCATACACACACACTCACACACACACACACACACACACACACACACACACACACACACATAAAGACACACACACACACACACACACACACACACACACACACACACACACACATATATATATAAATATATATATATATATATATATATATATATATATATATATATATATATATATATATAGGTTTACTAACATAAGTGTGAACGGCACTCCTGCGACTATCATATATTCGAACATGGAAGGTCGTAAACGGTAATGTTGAAGGCATAATAATCAAGCTAGGAATGGTTTTAACATGGGTTGAGGTAGGTGTTCAGCATTATTCCAAACTACAAACATGTCCCCTACCTCAACCCATGTTAAAACCATTCCTAGCTTGATTATTTTGCCTTTGACATTACCGTTTACGACCTTCCATGTTCGAATATATGATAGTCGCAGGAGTGCCATTCGCACTTATGATAGTAAACCATATATATATATATATATATATATATATATATATATATATATATATATGCCTACTTGAAAACACCGACAAGCCAAAACACCAACGAGATAACCAACACCACAAAACCGATGACAGTTCAAAAGCACGAAACTTCACATGCCCGAAAACAAAACAAAACAAATACCTTTTCCGAAAAACACACACATAACACAACACAAGCACACCAAAAACCTTACAAACTTACACTAAACCTTACATACACAACTATCTATGCACTAACCTTAACCCAAACCCTAACCCCAAGGTACATTACTATTGCACACTCACCTAACCCGCACCCTAACTCACTTAATCCACCCCTAACCCTAAAGTCTGTCACTATTGCACACTTACCCACACCCTAATCCTAACCCTAAAGTTTGTCACTATCGCACACTTACTTTAACATGTTGGTCTTCTCAGCGTCGGGCTTTTAAACTGTCGGTCATCACAGTTGTCAATCTTCCGGGTCTCAATGTTCTCATTGTGAGTGTTTTGGCATGTCGGTGTTTTCAAGTAGACCCATATATATATATATGTATGTATATATATATATATATATATATATATATATATATATATATATATATATATCTATACACACACACACACACACACACACATATATATATATATATATATATATATATATATATATATATATATATATATATATATATATATATATATATATATATATATATATATATATATATATATATAGATATATATATATATATATATATATATATATATATATATATATATATATATATTTGGAAGGCAAGCACTACGTGCACAACAGGCACCAAACCAAGAAGCGAATTGGAGAATTAAGTTCTAACAGGCAACAATGTTAACCCACTTTTTTACTGTGCTACCCATACAAATACTTGTACTACTGAAATATCAAATAAGTTAAAAATGTTATTCTAAAATTGCTGGATTGGTACTTCTGTTGTAATTGGGAACTTCCCCAGATTGAATACTTTTTGAGTTCTGGCCAGAAGCTATTCTTATTAAGTCTTCAGAGGTATTATGCACATCCACACCAGCTCAAAGAATAAATTGAAGCAAGCATTTTATAGTAAATTAGCATGTTCAGGCTTTTCCATTCCAGTGTACCATCCATCTTTTTAGTAAAAAGAAAATAAATCAATTTGTTTCTTGCAAGGTTGCCAAAAGTATAAGTTTTCTACTGGCTGTTTGGCTTGACTGATCTTAAAGGATTAACTAGGCCCAACACATACATTTTCGTTGCTACAGATATGGATTTTAAGAGATCACTTAAAATGTAATCTGTAGCAAAGTATTGACGTTAATGGTGTACAGTAAAATGTGAAGCTTAGTGATGCTGAAAACTCATTTTATTTCAAACACCTTAGAATGACATAATAGCAAACAGGTACTAGGTAATGGAAAGTTATTCATCCCCTTTTGGTTTCTATGTTTGTCCTTCTTTGTGTTTTATAGATGAATTTACAAGAAGCTATATACTGCTTTATGAGCGGTTAGAAGCTGCAAAAAACATAAACAATTTCTACTTATCTTCAACAGATGCAGTGCTTTGCAAACACATTTTTAAGTCCTGCATTATTGTAAATCCTTCCTGGTTTGCAAATCTATTACCAAAGACATTCCCCCGGATTCATGAAGCTTGCGCCAGGCGCAGGCATAGCGTATGCGGGATAACACCAAATATGTCCGCCGAGCGATTCAGGTATGAACCAGTTCCACGTGCACTACCGGCATACGCCAGATCTACGCAGCCCTCAGCATAGGTATGCAAATCACCTCATGTGCAGTGTCGCACCATGCTACTGAAGGCATACAGCAATTCATGAAGTGATGCAGGCATAGCACAAGCCCATGGAAATGTAAACCAAAAAACACGGTTTACATTTTCCCAAACAGAACATCGGAGTTATGGAAGCGGACCAGACTCATGTATTACAAAGTTAACATATGCCAATGGCACAAGAAAAGATGCACAACACCTAAAAAACAAAATTTAATGTCATGTCCACAGTAACGCACAGTACAACCACAGGGCATGTGTGCGCAAACAGGAATACAAAGGAAATATATATAAATGTCATAAAATTGCAATATAAGACAAATCAGGATTTCACCATAATACGCAATGGTAGGCATGGCACACCACAAGCAAGGCGCAAGGGTTGCCAAGGGCCCGCGACAGTGTTCGACGCTATAACTATGAATTAGTAGTCAATGCCATGCAAATGAGGCAGGTAATGCTGAATCGCAAACGTCCCGCCGGATTAAGGATGTACCTGACGACACAGCGCTATAAAATCAAGGAGTGTATCAGAGGTGATACATGACATCAGCAGAGGGGTGTGCCACCATATCAGTAAGCACATTGGAGCAATGCAAATCTGGCCTGGCCATTGCTAAGCAAAGCTGCAGGACAGGGGTGGGGAGGAAGGTATAGAACCATTTAGCTGAGGGCACACATGGTGCCTGAAAGCGCATGTGTACGGGGATGAAAACATGCCTGAAACCTGGTAAATGGATGCATGCGCCACGAACAATAGCACAAACAGGAAGGTCAGGAGAAGAAAACAAGGAAATGCAGAAACAGCGTAATTGGTGTACTAATGAGCAATTAACACCAATCAACTCACGGCGGCAAATCGAAGGCAGTAGACAAGCCTGCATACAGAAACCTGCAAAACAGGATAGGGGAGGCATAGGATTGCAAAGAAAGGAGGGGAGAACTTGGAATGCAAAGATAGGAGAACTGTCATAGCAGAGCAAAGCAAACCCACAGTAGACCAGCAATAGAACACATTATGCAAGATAAGCTAGGTCTAGGAAAGTACAAATGAAAGCAGGCTGCTGGATGCATGCCAGCAAATGGTAGGTGTAACGTGCACAAATGTAAATGGAAGGGCAGGAGGTAATTCACGGCAGCCAAATGTAATACAACGCCAAAGGCAGCACAATAGTGGTTCTGTTAATAAAACACAGAAGATACCTTGTAGCCACGATCGTACATACACACCCTATGACATCATCAGTGTTCACAGCAAAACAGTATAAAGTGTGAAAGCACCCAACACACACCTGTGTATTCCCAAACACTGCACCATAGGTGTAAACAGATGGGGAACTTTTAAAATGTACATGTTGGGAGCTGACATAGCTGTGATTCATCAGCATGTGTTACAGACCGACGGTGTTGTGGAGGATGATGCCGACAACCACCGTAGGCCTCGGAGGAGGAGAAGAGTATTTAGACCAAGGGTAACCTACCAGAGGCTACATGATCTGGAGATAGTAGAGCATTACAGGGTGGACAGGGACATCTTACAGCAAATAGTAGAGTTGTACTGGCCATGCCTGAGAACCAGAAACAACAAAGGGGAACGAATCCCAGTGGACACGAAGGTATGTGTAAGCTTGCAAATACTAGCCACAGGTACCTTTCAAAGGCCAACTGGAGATATAATGGGGATCTCACAGGCATCGGCATCCAGGGTACTACACCAGTTCCTGGATGCCATGTTAGCACATGCCAATGAGCATATATACTTCCCCCGAACTCAGGAGGAGTTGGCCAGCAATATGCGTCACTTCCACCATGTGGCAAACTACCCAGAGGAACTGGGTGTGATAGATTGCATGCACATACAAATCAAGTCACCACCCAGTGAGTATGGTAGGCGCTACATAAACTGCAAGGGATTCCACTCCATCAACTGCCAGGTCGTGTACAATGCCCAGGGCATTATCATGGATGTGTGTGCTGGCAGCCCTGGAAGCTACCACGACTCCCATATCTGGCATGCCTCACAGCTGTATCAGGTATTTGTCAGGGGGGACATCGCACAAGGCCACCTTGTGGGGGATGCTGGCTATGCACTGGAGCCGTGGATGATGACCCCCATCAGAAATGCACACACACCAATGCAAGAACGCCATAATAAGGCACACACACAAACCAGAATCATCACAGAGCATGTGTTTGGGATGCTGAAATCACATTTCCGGTGCTTGGACACATCTGGTGGAGCCTTGCAGTACGCTCCAGGCACATGTGCCCACATCTTCATAGTATGTGCCATGCTACATAATATGATCCTGTGGAAACAGCTGCAGAAGGGTCAAAATGGGGGAGGGCCTCACAGCCCACCACAATTGCCAAGGCCAACACAGGCACAGAGGGATCCAGACCATGGACACACTGTTCCAGCCCCAGTAGGTAGACGGAGGCGTGCCCAATATGCCTACACCTTGGCAAAGAGGGAACATATAGCACATACCTTGACAGTGTAGACTCCCATGGACTGACACCCCTCTCCACCTGTACACACAGTAAAATGGATTGCACACAAACACAGCCACCTGTAAATTGTGATGTATAGGTGGCCCACTGTGAAATCCTACATAGGCAGCCCTCAAACATTGTACACGCAACAGCCATTGGAACACGGAAATGTCAACACCTGAACAGTAGATGTGCCTATCAGCATCTGTCGGTGCTGTGTGTATAGGTTTTCAGGTACATCGGTAGGTACATGCCCGATTGTCAGAGGCAAAACACCAAACAGGGCAAACAGTGACTCCCGTCGCCACAACATTGAGTAAGCAACTGTCGCTTACTGGAGCAGAGGCAATCGCGGGAGCATATGTGTGTAAGCACTGTCCTACACACACTCAGCATGGATTCCCCGCTGCGTTACTGAGGGGCTTCACAAAATGTAATCATGGATGTTGTGTCAAGGCAGGGGATGTACCCATGACAGGTATTCATCACCCCAGCATGCTGCATCCACAGTCATATGAAGGTGTAGCACATTATCGGGTGTAGCTAATTGTGATATACATACCCAATGCCGGAGTACAGCCAGCAAACATCACATGGACATACCATTAACTGGACTCATCAATTAGTAAACTAACGGAGTTATCCATGTGAGTGTAGTGTGGAGTAACTGCTGTAGTGTACTTCACATACAAAATGACATAATACGTGTACAACCCCCAGATGTCCAAGTGGTACATGAAGTGACTGTCGTGCATGTTCCCGGTCCCATGTCCCGCAAGGGATGTAATGTAATCTCGATGGCATGGGTAATGCATTCCAGATGCAGGTCATCAGAATATGTGTAGCACATGTTAGTGGGAATAAGCGTTGCCCACAGCTGGTAAGCGATGTTTAAATACAACTATATGGATATGCGCAAAACAGGGCTAAGCTTCACTGATCACTGCGCAGATCATGGTCAATGATGTACAGAACAGGTGAAACCAGCATTAGTCACCCCTGAACAAATAGCGCCTGCTCTGAAGGGTAAAACAACTACTGCCAGGAGTGGAACAGGTAATCATGTATACAATCACCCAACACTATTGCTAGCCAAGATGTACGTACGGTAGGGTTGCCACATTTCAAATGACCAATGTGGGACATACGCCAGATGTCTGCAGGCCGACACATACACCCAGCCAGTACGAAAACCAGAACATCAGTGTTTTGCATAGATAAAAAACTTATTCTAGTAATGGTTGCAGGTACGTGTTCCATGTCCTGTAACATGTAGGTGGGTCAGATACAGAATAAGTGTTTTATGCAACTATTACATATGTTTGTCCCAAAGTCACAGGACATTTGCTATGTTCACAAATATTTCACAGGACACAACTGCACAAAGAGGGACTGTCCCTCGCAAAGTGGGACAGGAGGTAATCTTAACCTATGGCAGGTGTGTAATGTGACAGGTACAGACACAAACGTGCGGAGTCCAGGAAACACAGTATACATTGACAAACACACAATGAAAGGCGTAGTGTGCCTGTCACCACCCCTGTTAAATAGATAGGTCAACAACATTCAAAACACCTTGGAGGTACAAATAAATAGGATACCACCAAGTATGGAACATGTCACACACCAACAAGCGTAACCAGGAGGCTGAAAGACAGAAAGAACACAGTACTGGAACAGTAGAACCACGAGCAATATGACGATAGTAAGGACATGTAGTCACCGCTGCCGGCGGTGCGGTCCACGTAGGTACCGTGTACAACTGTGGTTGTGAGTGATGTAGCCTGTGTATGTGTGTGTGTTGAGGGTGCCATGTGTGTTTCCGTGTGACTGTAATGTGTGTGTGTGTGTGTGTGTCTGCATCGTGTGTCTGTAGGTGGCAACTCAGAGGTAGATAATTACGGTAGGTGCGGGTATAGCTAGCTGTAGGCATGCGGTAAACACCTGTCCCACATTGGGAGGGACAGCCCCTCCCTGGGCACGTGTGTCTTGACATGAAACATTACAAAGGGCAACTGTCCGAGAGTTTAGGACATTAGTATGTCCCAAATATTATGCAATAGTTGCAGGAAATACTCCTGCCTGTATGTAAGAAACGGAAATGTTACATGCAAACTGATAAGTAGGCAAGGTCCAAGAACAATTGGTATGTAATGAGGATAAAAGTATGTGCTATCCTGTGTACTGACCGTGGCTATATGTCAGCCTGTAAACACCACTGTGTGACCTGCAAGTGTCCAACTATGGCCATATGAAAAGGTGGCAAGCCATGCCACAGAGGGTCTGACACCAACACCACTGCAATGACTGCAAATATCTGGGACAGACATACACGGGATAGCAGTCATTTAGAAATATCCTTGCACATATCACCGTACATCCGGAGGTATGGAAGTATCAACCTCACCTGCATACCATATAGAAACCAATTAACAATGGCCCAAAGTAAATTCCTGTAACAGAAGTCTACTAAGTGATAGCACTGTAATTAGGGAAGGGGCCCACACACATATATATGGACTACGTAGAAATGCAAGCCCCACAAAACCGTATATGCTAAGTACACCCGCCTACATCCCCCACACTGGAAACAATAGCAATACAGACTGTAATCACAGCACAAACATCCCGTTTGTCAATTACATCTGCTGAATCGTTAACATACCTTGTGAGAGACACATTTAAAGGCGCCATGCAAAATTGTATCCGTCGTATAACGGAACAAACTGAGATGTTACAGGTGTTTGCAATAGTCCGTTTATCAGATGGATGGGATGACAGGTAAAGTCACAGGTAGAACCACATACTCAAGCCGTCACACACAATCCACGGGGGACATGACTCCAATATACACTTGGCTCTACACATAGCAGTTGCAATTATACACAACAAAACACAATACAGGCTGTCTCCCCGATGTCAGGGCAAATGGCCAACGCCCAAGTGGAGAATTCAATTATACCCCACTGTTGCTGCGTAATTGGTGAATGGAGTAGCTGCACAGCTGAAGTGCATGTAATTAGTCACACCGGAACACCAATTGGCGGTAGTAAACCACATGTTGCAGGTATCGATGTATATAAGGATGACTTGCCAGATATGCAAACTGTATGCTCATACTGTAAAACAGTTTAAAGAGTGATACAGAAGAGCGAGATAGAGACGAAATACCAGAACAATATCAAGGTATGTAGAACACTAATTGTATGTATAGTATGTTCTGTATTAAGTTATGTCAGTGTATGCATAGCCTGGTTTGCAGTAATTAAAAGTGTCCGCCATGCATAAAGTGGGAAATGGTATTTATGTAGTGATGTCTTGCTGATCGTACTAATGTTTGTAGAAGTTGTGCGTCCAGCAGTGGGCCACAAGGTAAACAGCACAGACACCACAAGGGATGCAACATGACGGCTTTAAACAGAACAATGTCATACGACCCGCCATCAGTGGCAGGGTATGTCCAACAAGTACGTGCCATAGCAGGGGATAGTATAAGTGGATATACTGTAACAATACGCATGTGTATGGGCATATAACGTCAATGGCATGTCTAAGGTGGTCCCGCTGTGCAAGTATGCTTTGAATTATGGGATACCATGTAAAATATGTGTAATGTATAGTACAGTAGATTGATATGTCAGATATGCTACACAGGAGAACAGGCATATGATGCATACCAAAGGTATCATATAGTGATGTGAGTAGTATGTAATTAATTTATGTATAAACAGTTATGATGAAATAAATAATGTAATCCACTCTGTGCATTTGCAAAGGACGCAAACATTACTCCCATACTAGAATAGCAGAAGAGATGTGACAGACAAAGAAGAACATGATTAGCATGTACAATAACAGGATACATATGGCCTGTAGTCATGGGACATTGTAATAGTGTGACAGCTAATCTAAATGGAAGGGCTATTCCAGTAACCATGCACAAAGGACATGTAATAGCTCCACAGGTTCATAGTGGGGCACCATGCAGTCTGGCAAGTTGGGTTGGGAGGGTGGCCTAATGGTTAAGGTGTTTGCCTTACAAACACAAGGTGCAGGGTTTGAGTCTCACAAGGGATAGTTGGCTAAGCTTAAAATGGCTCGCAAGGGCAGTTAGCTTAGTGCTAATCTATGAACCTAAATCTATGAACCTAAGTCTATGTGTAACAACAACTACAGTGTGCACACCAGTGGCACCTCTCTAGGGTAGTGTCCTTTGAACAGAAGAGCCATGTGTAACCTGCATCTCTGCACAGTACAGCCACTGCAGTGATCCCTGGCGTACATGTGTCCACCATCCACCAAGTGAGGTATCACATGAACAATGCTACTGACTGTCCATGCGTATGTACATAGGAATCTTGTCCCAAAGCATGGTGAGTGCCTGGTCCGGGAATGCAACCCCCAAGCACATCCCACACACTGTCGCGTGTGTGCACATATCCATGAGCATCATGCTGACAGTGGCTATTGTTTATGTCGCATATGCGGAGTATATCCATTAACATATTTGCAGACATGGGCCCTGTCTTTGTAGCAGAGGTCACCCCTGAGTATGTAGTCTGTAAATGTGTACAGATGTGGTGTCTGTACTTCAGCCGCAAACTTTAACTGTCGTAGCTCAATAAACGTCATGGCGTTTTAATGTTGAGTTATGTAAAGCTGTAGCTGTTGTATAAGGTACACCCTAAGCGGGGTGTTGTACCCATGGATGTGTGTATAAGTCTGGTGTTCAGAGGTACAATGGGTGCCTATGTACCAGCTACACAACCAGTACAGACAAGTGTGGACACGTAGAAGGATATCCATGCCACAGTGGCAATGTGGTAATCACAGGAGTGTGTGCGATATACATGTGTAGTACAAACCCTGTACAATGCGACATGTATGTAGGGGACTAACACCTATGTGATAACCAGTGGGTGGATGGTGTACTGCAAAGGTGATGTTCATACCAAGTGTCATGCAGGTTGAGGCCATGATGTTCATATCAGGTTTCCATCACAGTGACACCCGTATGGATGGGGTCTGTATCAGCTGGTGGATCAACAATGGCGCTTGGTATGCAGTGGTCTGTAAAGCTAGGCAGGGAAGTCCCCTCAGTGGTAGCCTGTACCTCAGGGAAGCATATACCGAACATGAGGGCCCCATGACTGAGGACTGTGGTATGCCAAGTGTAACTGGAATGCAGTATGTGATATGGTATGCCACCCTCAGTGTGTGTGTCCCGTCCATTAGCCACTTTGCATAACATCCTGAGACATATGTTTTGATGTGCAGGTGGATGTGTATGTTGTCAATACCAGAATGGAGAACGGTGTTGAAAGGCAGCGAGAGGACAATGTAGGCTGTGTGGACCCCCATGTCATCATCAACTACTCTGGCGACTGTATGAAAGGTGTTCAACAGGTGTAGGAGGCATGCTGTGGCCCCAACAAGACCAACCCAGCTGGCATCAAAGGACCGGAGCACAACAAAGACTCAGCGAATGATGTCCATGATGATGTGCCCTATAGCCATGCAGAACAGTCCAGTGAGGTGTGTAGGGCAATAGTCCCAGTTGTGCATTGTGGCGCCACCTGTGTGGAGTGTAACTGTCACTGTGTGCCAGTCAGGGGCCACAATGTCTGATACAAGGCTATTACTGAATATGGTGTCCCAGTGGGGAGACATGCCATTCAGAGGTCTGTGGACATCACAGCCTGGGATTTTGTAGGGTGACAAGGGGCCAGTGTCCTAGGACATATAGAGTGCAGGTCAGTACTGTGTAGGTGTGACCGCAGGTACACTGCAATTTTCCTGCAAGGAATGTGGCCCCGTAGGGAGTGAGAGGGTGTAATGTTAGCATTGAAGCCATCAGACAGCATGTTGCCAACATCACCTGTTACTGTCGTGTTCCAGAGTGACAGTTGTATGTGTGAGCAGATGTGGGTATTGCATATGACTACTGACATATCACTATAATGCCTTGTGGTACATCTCAGAACGTGTCGCAGTAATGTGTACATAGCTAGTTATGGAGTATGTGATGAGGGATCCCATGGCCCTACCGAGGCTGACCAGTGAGTTACCCCACCCATGGGAATGTACACCACTGTGCAACAGCCCCCACCTGTTGTTGTAAAGTATGTCCATGGAACCGTACCCCCAGAGTGGCATCTGTTATCTGGTGTGTACCATCATGGCTCTGTGTGGAATAGCATGATCCATATTGTCGTGTATGTGCTAATGAAGTGCACTGGGGTATGTCTCAGCATTTGTATGTGCATTGTCCATCTGCACGTGTGTCATGATGGCAAGTACCGCTGTCATATGACATCTGTAGTAGGTGTTGTAGTACTCATCTGCTGTGTATGCTGTGAAGTGTGTGATGCCGGTATGTGGCTAACAAAGGTGAGTAGCATATGTTCGGATTCCACCAATGAGGGGATAACCCCAGGTGGGGAACAGTAGTCACATGTTGGTAGTGTCCATGTCAAGGATACTGTTGGTCTTGGAGGTGGTGTGTATGGGTCGAACCAGCCGAGCGGAGGTTATGACTCACAGACAGCGTACGCCTAATGTGTTGGTACATGTGCGGCTATCACAGTTAAGTGTGGGTTACTGTCAGTCTCACATCAGTAGCAGCAGTATGAGCCCAACTGTCCGGTACACCATGAAATGAGGTCTGGTAACCGTGGGGTATGTTGAATCCGCAGCTGGTAATACTGTTCATAGCAGATCCGGACACAGTTATTTGCGTGTGGAGCACCTGTGATGCATTGTGCTAAGTAACCAGCCGGGATATGTGTACAACATAGTGGAATATGGGGACACCTCAGATGTGGGTGTGCCAGTCCAGGTACATGCCTGAGAGGTACGGTCTGTCTATAACCAGTCATTGCAGGTGTGCTCTGCAGAGCCAAGAGGCAGGTCCCAGTCACTGCAGAGATATTGAAGTGGTACAGTATCAGGTGTGCCTTGCCTGCGTGCGTCACAGAGGATGATGTCAAGCATTGTGTTACATGACCACATGTTTCACTAGCCAGTTCCCATTCTGGTGGTGACTGTTATTGGACACTGTGCAAGACAGGCAGTATAAAAGCAGCAAGAGTCCAACATGTGATCCGTACTCCCAGGGCTGACAGGTGCAGGTCAACTATGCCACAGCATCATGTTGTTTGACCAGGTCTGTCAAAGTGGACGTATACCAGATGCGTGCAAAATGACAGCAGAAGCATGGACAACTGTTGAGAGTAACACAGTCGCTTGTTGTACAGTGGTAACAGGTCTGGATGATCGCAAAATGCTCCCCAGGGCTTGGACCACACCATCAGGGCTACAACACTGGTGGGCTATTGCATGTCCCTGCACACATAGTCTGTGCCCTGAGATACAACTTCAGTCACACAAACATGGAAAATGACAGTCACATCGTACCTGCTGAGTTGTGGCATGTGTATATAGGTTATGTTGCAGAATCAGTTACCTGACAGCAGGATGTAAGTGACTATCACCTTGTGTAGCCTGCTGAGTAGAACAGCAGTGTGACCACCGACAGTCACCTATGACAGGTGTGTTGTGTATGTTATGACACCCTATTGGCTGTATGTGATGGACACACATGTCTGTGGGCTATAGGTTGGAGTGGTTGTGTTTGGTGATGTGGGCTGCTGTTGGTGCCCACACAGAGTATGGAGGGGTACTGTACAAGGTGCCACCATATGTGTGGCCTGTGGTGGGGATCACGTGGGACTATGTGATGAGTGGGGTGTGTTACGAATGTTGCACATCCTCACATGACTGTCAGGTGCAGTCAAGGTTGGTGACAGTATAACCCCCAGCAGGGCTGCATATGTGCATCCCCCGCAGGCTGTACTGTTGTATGTTGGGAGGTGTGCATTGACTGTGTACATGAGAATAGCTCTATTGCCACATGTACAACATAATCATCATAGTGACAGGCAATAGCACTGTTACGTGCCAGTTGGACATGCCTGTATATAAGTGGTACGTGCCAGGTGGACAAGCCGTATAAACCACCATGTCTCATGAGATATGTGAGTGATGTGTGTACAACAGCTGTTGTACTGTAAGCAAGCTGGAAATGTATGGACAGACAGTGTACCTGTGAGGACTGGTGTGAAATGGGTGCTAAACTAAGCAGTAGCTCATAACGTGCCAAGAAGCTCTGAACAAGTGCTGAGCATGCCCATACAATACAGATAGGGTGTTGGATAATATCAACCCACAAGTGTTGACGACAGTCATGATTGGTGGCACCGCATCAGAACACTGCCTGGTATGGTCTGCAAGTCCATGAACCATTATCAATGTAGATGTTAGCAGTACAGATGTACAAGACAGTACGGATGTTTGACTACAAATGCCTTTGTATGTCACAGGAGTGTTCTACTAGTGGCTTGTTGACAGACTCACAACTACTAAAGGTGCTACAGTGACATGTGCATATCACACGGTGTCAGCGATAGTAAACCAGGGTTAATGTGTTGTACCCCACCTGCATTGTAGCCCATACCACACAGACAAATGTCAGTCATCTGTGTATGGGAGGATGTGAATGGCCATGACCTATGGGCAATAGTTGTCACAGTGTTGTGAACAACATACAGAATGGGCTGTGTGTGTGAGGTGTGCGACATATGTGCACATTCTGGTGGATGATATCAGCAATGACAACACTAGGGGAATACCCCTGTACCCATTAAGTAACACCTAGGCTGTGATCAAAATTATGGACACTGTGTTAGGGATGGTGTTATGCAGTACACCTCCCTGAGCTGGAGATGTCTCCCTGGCCCTTTAGGTAGTCATCCAAGGTACCCATGACATGACAGGGTGGTATCCATGAGCACGGAGATCATTGGACAGGCATACACAGCACCCGTGTGACCAATATTGGAACACATATCACCCTCCAGGGGTAGGACCCATGTGTGGATGGCCGATACCAGCCTCCACAATACTCACCTCCAGTATGCAGCATGCTATCCACCTTGCATACAGACATATGCCACACTATGCTGTTGGACATGCTACATGTCCATAGCCTGATCTGAAAGACATACGTCATGGACAACCACCGTCCTACGACTAGGATGGCCACATGCTGGACAGATCCCTGTGACATACTCCCACCATAGCATGCAGCCCTGTCCACATAGCTGCACATATCATCCCTGTCATACATGGTATGATGGCCATATGGTAGATGTAGTATCAACTATCTGGATCAGTAATGTGTCACTGATGCCCCTCGCGGTGGCATAATGGGTGTTGGATACAGCTAGTAAACCCAGCCCGTACATGCTATAGCCGATAACCTTACCTGCGAATGACGTCCGACTAGCCATTGTCCCATGTCTATCACATGTGCAACACAGGCGATCCGTGGCAGGATGTTGAACAGCTGTACAGTGCAGTGTAGATGTCTATGGCAAAACGGATGCAAGTACAGGTTTCCATGCGTACGTGGTGCATTGTCACTGCCCAAGTCCATTAAGGCTGTGTCTGTGCTGATATGTGACATATACACAGCATCAAGGTCAACAGCATTACTGTGGATACATCCAGGCATGTGCAGATAGGTAAGAACACCAGTGCAGGCAAAGAGACATGCCCACATGAAGACAGACGTCACATGCAGTAGGAACACTTATGAGGTGACACAAATATATGGGGATGATATCCAATGCATAATGGGTGTTACATATGTGTGACACATACATGCCAGTCATGTTAGTGTCATGTTGATTTGAAAAGATAACTGTGCAGATGTACTAGAAATGTATGTGCAGTAGTATCACTGTACATGTCTGTAAATGTGACCTCTCACCTTCATCATGTCTTACAGATAATGCCTCGGACACGCCTACCAGCATACAGCCAACAGGAGGATGATGTCCTAATCCCGTACCTCCATGAGAACTACGAGGTGTTATTTAGCCATGTGCCACAGCAGCGGGATGACCTGTGGCAGGATCTTCGCAGGAGGGTCAACGAAGTGGGTGGCCACAACCGCACCTACCAGCAGGTGCGCAGACACTGCATGGACTTGATATGTCATGCAAAACAGCATGCCACTGCAATCACCAGGGAACAAGGTGGAACAGGTGGTGGGCCACCAACCCAACCTCCACTCACACACACAGAGGAGCTACTGGCCAGTCTGGGGACACCCTCGGAACAGCTCCCACAAACACTAGCTGCCATCGTGGAGGTGAGTGTCTCCCAACCAATGAGCCTGGAGTTGCCTGGTAAGTCAGTACTGAACATATGGCCAGTATATCCCACATATGTGCATGTGTCAGTGTACATCATGTAGTGTAACAACATATGCAAGGTATGTGGACACACATGCTGCATGCTACATTATGCTACCCTGTGTATGCACCATACCTCTGAACTGTACAGGTATTTGCAGGCTTTCCAGATGTCTGCCTCATATTGTCTGTGTGTTCCCCTTAATATCTGTCCCTTTCTGGAAAATAGCTGAGGAATGGAGTCATTAAATGATGACATACATTTGTGTTTACGACTGCACATTCCGTGTAAAAACCATATGCATGCAAACCTATTAGTTTAGCAAATTTCTAAGTTTGTAAGAGCAATATGTCACAATTGTCCCTATTTGTCCCCCATCATAGTAGGCTTTGTCCACATATATTGTTCTAAGAGGTTGAGAGGTATGGTATGCACACATGTGCTTACTATATGCTATTGTACAGGTGAATGTGTTAACTTGCACTGTGCACCCTGTGGCTGTCATACAGTCATGGATAATGTTCATACTGCTGTGTCACCCTATACAGGTACCTCTGGCGTGCCGCACAGACAAGAGTCCATTGCAGGTGAGACTGTCATCGGTATCAGGCATGTCAAAGCATAGATATATTTGCCATGTGGCCAGTTAATACATGGATATACAGGTCGCATCACCCATCATCCACACAGGCCACCCATGTACAATATATACAAAAGAAATGACACACAGACATGAAACCACAGTATTTGTCATTGCTACATGTGTGTCCAGGTGTGCATACAACGGTGGAGGTGTTCTACAATGGAGGCATATGTACTATACAGTGGAACAAAACGTGTGGTACACAAAACAGTACCGCACAGTGAGCAGTGATATGGGCAGACCACAGGTGTCACCATTGTGCTATATGCCCCTGCAATGGGTTCACACATTGTGATGTTCCATCCGACATGTCTATGACACGTAGCGTTTTGGTTGCAATATTGTCACACTTTCCCATAACCCATACCCCACATACCACACATACACCTGTTGTCTGCATAGCCCTGTGGATGGTGACATATCAAACATCTGTGGGTGTATGTCATATGGGATAACACAGACATGTGCGATAGATGTCCATCACATACATGACCAACACATGGGCACACATGGCCATGGGGGATGGCTGGAGACATGTAGCCACACAGTAGCTGGGATGTGGATACACCCTGTCCCACTTTGTCCACACATGGTCCAATTACAGCCGTACTAGACTGATTGTACAGGTGATGTGGTACGCTGCACATCTTAAATGCCTGTGCACAGCTAGTGGAAATGTCAGTGACGTCTACCTCATAAGATGTGTTGAACATGACGTCTGTGTCATAGCATGACATTAGTCACCTTTACAGATTCCACTGACAGTGACACCAGGCCACAGATACTGTACTTTTCTCTTGCTGCTGTAGGACATCACTGTTAGCTGTGCACCTTGTGTGCATGGTACATCAATGTCATGTGTGAAATGGTGACATGACAGGTCCGCTATGTGTGGACATGGTTGCCAGGCAGCTAACACTCTGTAGTCATCGTGCAGGGGTGTCATCTGTATGTCCTCCAGTGACCTGCCACATGACACAGCATGGTTTGGTGTGGTGTGTATACACCTCAGCATTGTGGGTCACAATCCACAGGTATGTCATGGGTATGCATGCAGTTCTGGATATGCAATGCGTACATATCATGCACTGTTTAGCAATATAGATGCCTCATGATGCCATGCAATGGCACAGTGTCTGTACTTCACACTGTACTCCAATGTAGACGGCTGACAGTCCCCTACCATGTCCATGCACATTTGCTCAACATGCATTCTATCTGTGGGGCATATGGACAACACTGCAATGTGATACCCAGTACGATGCTGTACATGTGTCAGGACACCATTGTGTCAGGCATGCATGCATGTTAATGCACACGTCAGCAGATTACATGTCAGGGTCACGTCAGCGATGTGTACTGTTATCCTATTCTGGTCCACATGGTGTATCACAGGGATGCATGCATACTACCATGATCGTGTGAATTGCATGGATAATGATATGACACCTGCCTGCTGTAGTGCGCATTCCAGGGGGTATGCTTACAAACACTATTGATGTCTGAGCTGCATGCTGTCAGCTGTATCACAAGCATGCTGCATGCCATCTGTCATATCACATGCATGGTGTGTCAGTGTGTGTGTGTCAGTGTCTGTGTGTGTGTCAGTGTGTGTGTCTATTTTAATTTAGAGTCTTTCTTTGCATTCACAGGTGATGTAGGTGCGTTACCCTCCTGCGGTCCATCTGATAGAGTCCCCATAGATGCTAGCAGTGATGAACATATGCATGAGGTACAGGCAGGGATGTCAGGGGCTGAATCTGTGCCAATGGTTGCCATCCCAGCAATGTCCCCCTCTTCCCCGCACACAGTTCAGCTGCCAACACATACCGCATCACCAGTGGCCATAGAGGAAGGACAGTCAGCATCTGTTAGCGTTGAACAGGAACGTGTGGTGGCTACAGAAGGTGTGTCTCCACACCATAGTGGCAGTGTACTGACTGCAGATGTGCCACACAGGCATGTGGCTGGTGCTGCTCGTAGGAGGACCTCTGGCAGACATGCACCTGCAGGACATAGCACAACAGCTGGAATCACCAGATGCATGTTCCAGACTGTAATTGTGGCACAGGCACATACTGAATGGCAGAACAGAGAAGGGCAGAGGCTGCAGAGGGCTGCTATACATACCCTAAACAACAACATCCAGGCATTGGCAGGTGCGCAACAGCAGATTGCTGATGTTCTGGACAGGCGATTGGGTGACATGGTCAGAATCCTTGACATTGGCATGGCAATCTGTGAGCGTGAGCTGTCTGTGCTGGAACATCTGGTAGGGGTGAGGAATAGGCCATGTAGACGTAGGCCAGCTACACCACCTAGTGCAGGTCAACGTGAGCGTGCCACCTCACATGGCTGCTCCCATAGTGCCAGTAGCAGTAGCAGTGCAGCTGGTGCTGCACTGTCCACACCAGGGCACAGCAGGCCACGTGGACATGGCCCTGGATGTTCCCAGTGGGGACACGGTTCCAGTGGCCATGTGTTGTCGGACAGTAGCCATTCTGTACCTCCACCTGGTAGTGCCCGTGCAACCCCTGGCAGGCACAGGACACATGCTTGTGGCCGGTCACAGTGAGCTGTACAACCTGGTCTGTACAATCTGGAGCTGTCTAATACCCTTGTGTAGGCCTCACAAATGACAGAACTGTGTGCACACATACACGCACATAGCAAACACAACTGTAGAGCTCCACAACACCCACATGCATATGGAACAAACATGTTCAATCAAATCACGGGCCCTTACCCACACACATGATATCATCCATTGGTGCAGCCTATGCCCCTGGCAGACAGTATCACCCTGTGCATATGATGAAGCCTGTGTCGCATCACTGTCATCCCCACCATCGGTGCAGGGATATGCTAAAATGGTCTAATGCACAGGGTGAACAGAATAGTGAGAGGTGTATCTAACATTACTTGTGTATGCATAGTGAGGGATGTGTATGTTGCATTGGTTGTGTATGAATACTGAGAGATGTGTATGTGACATTGGTTGTGTTCTGTCAACATGCACCAGTCACACCATGTAGTCCAGGTGCAGCATGCATTGTGATATGTTCACAGTATGTGTCTCGGTTACAACAGTAACAGCATGTTGGTAATGATGCCCTGGTTCCCTCCTATGGTGTACTGGCATGTGCCTACAGGTAGCAGTGTTTGCAGTCCCCATGTGTAACTGTGGAGTACTCACAGGCATGTATGGCAATATCAGCATGCTAAACGTACCCTCAACCTGACTGTTGGAAAGTCTAACATGACACAGATGTCCGCACATATACTGCACCTGAAGCATGTGGTCAGTTGAACAGGCTACAGCGGACAGAGACATGACATACATACCAGGAAACATTACAGGTATGTTGACATAGTGCAGGGGTTGTACACAGCGGTCTGGCCAATGATGACATTAGAGGCCACTTGATAGCATGAGGCCACACTGTGTAGCAGTAATACCCTGTCACATTACAGGAACATGGCCACATTCATGGGGTCTACACCACTATAACGCACACCCCCATAGTGTTGAGGTGAGGACCCTTGCCTATGTGGTTATCACCCTTGCAGTACTTTGCACCCACACAATGAGACACAGAGAAGGAACATGCACAGGTAGCCAGTACGGCTGGGACCGATGGCATCAACAGGGTAGTAGACTGCATCACCATAAGGGGTTAGTCACCATGAGGGGTTAGTGATCCTGTTTTCACTGTATGGTAGCATACACCCTCACACCAAGCACCAGACACCCATACATACATATATACACACACACACTGTGGTGACCAGAAATGTGTATATGGATAGCCGATGTGTGTGATGCACCACACCTGCCGATGTCATGCTTTCCCCACTGCAGTATGCACAGATCTCTACAACGGTGTACAGGGATGTGTAACAACTGGGACATAATCCCCACCATATGTGGCATATGTGGTCACACAAGCGGACACACATGGCAGTGCTGGGAATGATACACCTGCCATATGATGAGACGTTTGATAGACATGCAGCGGTATTGTCCACATTATGTGTACCAACGCTATGTCTGGCAATTGTGCTGCTATATGCACATGGGTGGATGTAAGTGTTACAGGTGTCATGTGACATACAGTTGGTAACACCTGACCGCTGTGTATGCATTATGTCATCACCGTCAAGTAACAGTGACATAGCGTACTGTTTGCACATGGCATGGTAGGATGGCGTGTGACACACCTGTGAGCCATCCCCAGCACACATACATCTACACAGGTGGATCACCACTTTATGTACACACATCCCTCCATACGTGATGTACAACCAACTGAGCTGTCTGTATGTCACCATATACAGGTGTCAATGATGGGGCTGCATTGTGACTGCATGTTGTAGTTAGGCGCAGCTGTGTTATGGACATTGGCCACTGCACATGCATGGTTGCTGCATTCACAGTACAGATTGTACATGTGTGTTGGTCCTACATGTGTCTCCTGTAGCCATGTTTGTATGCATTGCTACTGGTGGACATGTGTGTTGACATACATAACACATGGACTGTGGTATGATATCATGGGTGTCATGGGCGACTAGTACAGGGGAATGTGTCCTCGGTCAACATTGCTACCTCCTGTACTGTGAGCATTCAACAGACATGGACTCACCTTCCATTTGCATGCATATGATTGCTTAGGCCACTGTTCTGCACGGGGGACAGCAAAGGCTATGCTATGTACATATGTGTTGTGTGTGTGGTCCATGCACACATCCACTGCAATCACATGTATGACATATCCAAACATGTGCGTTCGTTGGTGTACAGCAACACTCATCTGTCACAGCTGTGTAAGACCCAGGGCCCCTGGTATGTCTTGAGCTGACAGGTCATGTATAGTGGTATCATTGCAATGCATAACACCTGTTGGAACCCTGTCGGTACATGTGTTCTCTGCACAGTTGCTGTAGACCTCTGTACAGTCCACTGGTCATGTGTCACACGGTGTTGTGGTAATGTATGGCTGTGTATTGCTGTACCAACGACATGGTGATGTCTTGAGGGCTACAGTGTGGACTGTGGTGTCTGTGATCTGCACCTGTGACAACTGTGATGGCAGCTGAGTGTGTACTGGTCACTGCATGTGTGTGACCGCCCTGTGGGTGGGGACAGTTATACCTTACTGTGCACTTCCATTTTTAGACTCCATCTGCATGCAAGACGGCCCACCCTGTGCTTGGGGACAGTTATACCTTACTGTTCCCTTCCATGTTTAGACTCCATCTGCATGCAAGATGGCCAATTGCAACTGCTAAGTGTGTGAGCATGCCCAGTATGCTGTTGCGTAGATGGACACACAGGACAGTCCAAACTGAGCCCTTGCGTGTTGAGACTCCGTCTGCATGCAAGATGGCCCTTTGCCACTGCTAAGTGTGTGAGCATGCCCAGTACGTTGTTGTGTAGATCAACACACAGTACAGTCCAAACGGATGTGTATTACTAAGCATGTAGCCATGGCCAGTGACACCTTGTGTCGCTGATGTCCCTCTGTGCATGGGCATGGCCGTTGACATCCTATATAGCCATGGTGGTCATCCAAGCAACAGATGTCCATTTTCAACATCACGATGGATGCCTACCACTGGTCGACTATCTTGAAGGGTGTACTGTCTGTGGCACGTCCCGTGTCTATGTATTGTTGTTGTAGTGCTCCGTAAATCTTTAGTTGCCCCGATCACACCACTGCTGTGTGTTTGTCTACGTCTACCGTGGGACAGTAATATGTCTGTATGCTTTCAGACTGATCACTCTCTATACAATCCCTGTCGGCGCCCTTGTCTTTGCGGATGATGACACGCGCCTAGAAGTATGCCTCTGGGACCGCTGTGTTCAGTAATCTCAGTAGCGCGTTCTGTAAATGCATCATGCTGTAGTGTGATAGGGTAGTTAGGTGTATGTTTGAATCCCAGCCCTGCCAAGTGTGTGTGTGTGTGTGTGTGTGTGTGTGTGTGTGTGTGTGTGTGTGTGTGTGTGCGCGTGCGCGCATGCTCCCATCTGCCTGGGGACTCAGTCATACTTTTAGATGCCTCACACCACAGATATTTCCTACCGACGTCTTTGCGGATGATGACACGCGCCTAGAAGTATGCCTCTGGGACCGCTGTGTTTAGTAATCTCGGTAGCACATTCTGTAAATGCATCATGCTGTAGTGTGATAGGGTAGTTAGGTATATGTTCAACTCCCAGCCCTGCCAAATGTGTATGTGTGTGTGTGTGTGCATGCTCCCGTCTGCCTGGAGACTCAGTCATGCTTTTAGATGCCTCACACCACAGATATTTCTTACCGGCGTCTTTGCCATTGCGGATGATGACACGCGCCTAGAAGTATGCCTCTGGGACCGCTGTGTTTAGTAATCTCGGTAGCACGTTCTGTAAATGCGTCATGCTGTAGTGTGATAGGGTAGTTAGGTATATGTTCAACTCCCAGCCCTGCTAAATGTGTATGTGTGTGTGTGTGTGCATGCTCCCGTCTGCCTGGGGACTCAGTCATGCTTTTAGATGCCTCACACCACAGATATTTCTTACCGGCGTCTTTGCCTTTGCGGATGATGACACACGCCTAGAAGTATGCCTCTGGGACTGCTGTGTTTAGTAATCTCGGTAGCACGTTCTGTAAATGCGTCATGCTGTAGTGTGATAGGGTAGTTAGGTATATGTTCGACTCCCAGCCCTGCCAAATATGTGTGTGTGTGTGTGTGTGTGTGTGTGTGTGTGTGTGTGTGTGTGTGTGTGTGTGTGTGCGCACGCATGCCCCCGTCCACCTGGGGACTCAGTCATGCTTTTAGATGCCTCACACCACAGATATTTCCTACCGGCGTCTTTGCCTTTGCAGATGATGACACGCCCCTAGAAGTATGCCTCTGGGACTGCTGTGTTTAGTAATCTCGGTAGCACATTCTGTTAATGCGTCATGCTGTAGTGTGATAGGGTAGTTAGGTGTATATTCTACTCCCAGCCCTGCCAAGTGTATGTGTGTGTGTGTGTGTGTGTGTGTGTGTGTGTGTGTGTGTGTGTGTGTGTGTGAATGCTCCCATCCGTCTGGAGACTCAGTCATGCTTTTAGATGCCTCACACCACAGATATTTCCTACCGACGTCTTTGCCTTTGCAGATGATGACACGCACCTAGAAGTATGCCTCTGGGACTGCTGTGTTTAGTAATCTCGGTAGCGCGTTCTGTAAATGCGTTATGCTGTAGTGTGATAGAGTAGTTAGGTGTATGTTCGACTCCCAGCCCTGCCAAGTGTGTGTGTGTGTTTCCAGCTGCATGACAACAGTACATTGCTTTTACAGTATTCACTCTCCATAACATCCGTGTGGCGTCTTTGCCTTTGATGCGGCTGTCTGCAGGCTAGACGTATGCCTGTGTGAATGCTGTGATCTACTAATCATGGTAGCGCATTCTGTAACTGCGTAATGCTGTTGTGTGGTACAGTGGTTACATTTGTGTTCTGCTCCCAACCCTGCCACGTGTGTTTTGTGTGTGTGTGTGTGTGTGTGTGTGTGTGTGTGTGTGTATGTATATATCTATCTACATATATATATATATATATATATATATATATATATATATATATATATATATATATATATTGTATATAGATATGTATGTTGAGATTATCACTCTTGAATGTGCTGCATTATCTGTACGTGATCACCTTGGATGTATATACATCTGCTATGGCTCTGTGATAGTGCACATACTGTGTGCTGTAGTGATCGTGGGTTATACTTGTGTAGTGACTGGTTATTGTGTTGCTGGGTATTACAAGGGGCATTGGAAACAATGTTAGTACAGCACCTTTGAATGGTCGTATGCACATCTCGGTAACAGTCAGCAGTGGTTATTACTTTGGAGGGTGAGTATGGCTCATATCCATAGGTAGTAACTGACAATTCTATGCAACTCAGGTTAACATTACTGACTCACATTTATCCACAGGTTGTGGTACAGATCCCAGGACTGTATGTGTATACATTGACAGGTGAAGGACTGGGTTAGTATTGGATGCATGGAGGGGTGTCCATGCCCAGTAATGGCGATCTCTACAGCCTGGCAGGTACGGTCTGTGACTGTCCCACAACCTCCTGTATATGGCTGACACATGCTGTACCTGTGTATATGCAGACACACACACTTACCACAAACAGCTAGGGCTATCACATGCACAAACCCATTGCATCACCATTGGGCCATGCAATAACCATTGTCCCTCACACACACACACCTACGTGTAAATTGGATGGCTCAATGACAGCTCTGGAAATGTAACACCACACCCTGTGCATATGATGTCACCTGTGCCACCACCTGTGATGTGTAACATTGATGCAGGATCAGACTAACCTGGTGCTGATGCACACGGTGGTTTTATTCCACTGTATTGATGTTAGAATGCTGTTAACACAAAGTGTGATACTTCCATGTGTATATCAGCAGGCATGATACATTGCAGCTATGACCATCAATGTAGCATAGTTTACAGCACTGTTAATTCTGATGATGTATTCTCCATCCATGTGCCATTTCACTGATGTGTGCAGTAGTGGCAGCATGTGTGTCTGAGTGTGCAGTACATGTGTGATGTGTGTAGTACACATGTATACATGCTTACAAACGCGTACACTGGCTAACCCGACATTACACGGGTTTCACCATTTGTACACTAGCTTACTCATTCTTCAACACGCGCACACGGGCTGACACGCGTGCACACATGCTTACTCCGGCTTACTGGCATGCATGGGCATGGACACACTGTGGGCAGGTTTGCAGGTAACATCGGTGGTATCCATGGTGTACACCGTCAGTCTCCTGACTTTCCCTGGGATAGCTCATAACATGCCTCTTCCACTGAGTACTGACAGCAAACATGTGACACTGCTCCGGTAAGATTACAGTGTTTTATACATACACACTCATGTTGTCACCTATCTTCTACTCTAATAGTCCCCTTATCCTACACTACACTGTAGAGGCTTGGCCCATATGGCATGACATGTTGTGATTCACTATCCTCAGCCTCACTTGCATCAGATTGCCTACAAATGCTTCTTTACATCTCTAACAGAGCTCTTCCACACATAACAACCAGTACGCAGTAGCCATGTTGTCTCCAGGTTGCCATTCATCTGCATAGCGTACTAACATCTAACTATACCTACATTTTGTATGTATATTATACATATTTGACTTGTTTTGAAGCGCAGCGCATTCCCGTGGCTCTGCACTACGCTTCTACACCGGAGGTCGGGGGAGGACAACTACAGTTTTATTGATATCCAATGGACAATAATGCCACTGGCCTTAGATTTGGACATTGGCATGATTCTTCGACTGTATTCATACTGTATTTGCAGCTGTCATTGCTCCATTTAGCAACGTGCAGAACGTTAGTCGCCTAACATCCGGGTACATTTCTGCACATAACTCTGCTCTTGCACGGACAGCTTACTGTTTCCTGTATCGCATATTTACATCATTTCCATAGCTTTCACATACAAATGGGGTATGTTGCAAATCCCAACATTGTCCATGCAACGTTCGTGTTACGGGTGGTCTTACACGCCCCTACAGGAGTTTGCTGAATAGCTTGGCAGACATCTTTCCTTGCTGTACTCTCACTCTACTCGTACATGCAGGACCCTTCGTGTATCATAGCCTAGGCTTTGCTGTGTGTTATGTCTATTTGTGGTGTATGCATGGCTGTGGGTATGTCCCACTGTCATCATTTGTAAAGGTGACAGCCCTATAGGTACTTCATGCAGACTGCTGTGTCATTTGACATGTCAGCACATACCTGCGGCCAATACTGAACTTCCTACTGCAGCGCTTTTCATACCTTCTGAGTTATCTTGCAGTCGATAATGCTGTTTCCTCAGACATGCATCTGTTTCTGATCATACCTCTCAACCTCCTAGAGCAAATAATCTGGACAAAGCCTAAAATGATGGGGCGACAAATAGGGGCAGATTTTAAATATTGCTCTTACAAACGTAGATAGTTGACAGAATAATAGGTTTTGCATTAGTATGACTTTTCTGAAGGATTTGGAGTCTTAAACTCAAATGTTTGTCATTATTTAATGACTTCAGTTCTCAAGTATTTGCCAGAAAGGTACAGATTTTAAGAGGAACACACCGAACATATGAGGCAAAAATCTGCACATTCTGCGAAAATCTGTACAGTTGCGAGGAATGTTTCTGATACAGGATATCAATTTTCTTACACCAATACACACAATATATGGCGGCATCACAGGCCAGATGCCATTACATTCCTATTGCAGGACACACCCACCCAGAGGGTTGTATTCCTCACAAAGGCCAACAGGTGCTTATCCACACTAATTATTCTATCATGTACTTATGTGTACACTGGTATTTGCGATTTCTGTTAGTGGCAGAGCTCACATATGAGTATGGGGGACTGGACACTGTATCGGTGACACTGCATGACACCCTGAGGGACACATTTCGTTTGAGTCTATTAACCTTCCACATTGACTTTCACAGGGCATACGTTGTCATTCACATTTGTCGAAGTACATGCTTTTGACTTGTACATGATTTGTCATTTGTCCTGACATCTTTCTTCTCACCTGTCCACCTAGAATCACTAGTTCTGTACATTTATTTAGGACGGGTTACTTTCATACCTCTCACCTGTACACATTATGGGTAAACTCCCCGAGGTTTGACCTATGATTTTGTTACATTTGTCATAATAATGTGCCTTTCTGGTAAATTACTGGCAAGGCATTACGGACTGTGATGTTAGATAATAATGACTGACGTTTCTATTTCATGATTACTAACCCTCATAACATTCGTACTCCTGACTACGCCATTATTCTATCAACATTCTGACTTTGTCTGGGGTATATTTAATATAGTCTCTATTTGTATTTCATGTACTATGCCTTAGTCCAGCTGTCTTATTCTGAAAGTTTGGAAGGTATGGTTACCATCTTGGTTGTGCACATGTCCATCCATGATAATCGCCTACATGACACTGATATAGGTCCCTACATCTTTCCCCAATGGTTTACACAATATCCAGTAGATGGGTTGAACCTTTTTGGAGAATATAGGTGTGTGCTATACCCACATAGGTATACTGATCACTCCCATGGGGCGGACCTAATAAATTTGTGCCAACCAACACCTAGGCCCATTTCTGCATACCCATGATTCCCATACCTGACACCCCTCCACAGTACCCATTAGACATGTTTAATGTGAGCAATAATAAAGTGTGAAGACACTTCTAAGCACTCCACACTCTCCGGATATCAGGTCATACGTCATACATTCTATCGATCCATATGTTATTACTCTT
Organism: Protopterus annectens; assembly: GCF_019279795.1. Lineage (NCBI taxonomy): Eukaryota > Metazoa > Chordata > Ceratodontiformes > Protopteridae > Protopterus > Protopterus annectens. The sequence continues at coordinate 1,048,643,934 of NC_056727.1, forward strand.
GCACCTGCAACTGTTGCATGTGCAGCTATATCGTAGTTGCAACTGTGACTTCCTTTGTGTCGATGATGGTTCGCACTTCGTACAGGATCAATTTTTGGGGTCCTGCAAAGAACACCTATATTTATGTTTAAAGTGTAGAACTTGCAGGCCTGTCACACTGGTACTTTCCGGGCAATGGTTTGGAAAGCAGCAGTGTATTCACCTTTCATGCATGTCTGTCTGTCTATCCATAATAGCTATAACGTGACCTATTTATGTACATGTGTAATTAATGTATAGTGTGTGTAATGTATATATATTATATATATATATATATATATATATATATATATATATATATATATATATATATATTATATATATATGTATATATATACATATGTCCATATATGTCTGTACATTCCAATTTGCTTTGGTTTAAGTCTGTGGATATATCTGTATACACAGATATATATATCCATATCATAACTTTCAACTGTACAGATTTTCGCTGAATGTACAGCTGTTTGCCTCTTATCTTTGATCCGATTTCATAACCTTATGTCTATCTGGCAATTTAGTGGCATATCATTAAAGACTGACGTTGTAAAATAATGACAAGCATTTCAGGTTACGACTTCATACCCTTCAAAGAATCCATGCTAGTGACACACCTGTTATTCTACCCACTTTCTATGTTTGTTAGGGCAATATCTGGGGATTGTCCCTATTTGTACCAGTTGTTTTCATGACTTTGTCCGGTTTTGTACTTTATGGGGTTAAAAGGTATGAGCCATGTATATATAATGTGGAGAAAACAGCATTCATTTGCTATGCTGTGAGTGGATTACACACGCGCAGGCGCACTTGCATATCCTTGTTGTGGGTTACATATGTTTAATAGATATTTGTGCTTACATGGCCTTTCATAATTCTGACCGTAACAGTTACATATCCTTATTCGGGTTTACGGACTGATGCGAAACACATGTTCACCTTTACATATTTAAATGTGTGTACAGCACGAACGCATTCATTACACTTTAAAGTTATATGTGCAGTGGTTGTAGGTCAACCGGGACTGCATTCACGTTGGCCGGATGCCGGAACCACTATTCTATTGGTGTTCTGCCTCATTGATATGCATACCCATAGTACTTAGCTACATCAACATACGCCTCACCGCTTCACTTACATCACAGGCATCCATTCTCCTGCTGGGAAAAACATGGTACTACATATTACACATTCCCTATTGCCTACTGCTGTGGACCCCAGCTGCATTGTTAATCACTCCAAGGATAAGCAGAACACCAAGGCATATAGTCCTGGCACATACAGATCTTTGATTGTCAAGGTTTTCATGTAGTGATCTGGGTTTATGCTTGTCTGCCTGGTGAACGGAACTTCCCTGGCTATGTTTAAATGTCAGATGAAGCATACGGACAGGAAGTTTATCCCTATTATGAATTTTTACCTGTGTTTATAGACACAGGTGTTTGGGCACCTGTCAGCAGCTTATTATGTTGGCAATACATATTATGGGTGGGGTTGTTACAGTCCATACTCCACGGTGAAGGGTGTTCCCATTCACATTTGACTATTACCTGTATTCAGTCATATGGGGATTATTATTTTGGACATGAAGTGACTACAGGTATGCAGTTGTACATTACACAAATGTGAAGGGTTGTTACTGTAAATATGTACGGACCATACCTCTCAAACTCTTAGAGCAACAAATCTGTGCAAAACCTACATGATGGGGGGACAAATAGGGACACATTTTAATTATTGCTCTTACAAGCTTAGAACATTGATAGAATACTAGGTTTTGCATTAGCATGACTTTTCTGAAGGATGTGGAGTCTTAAACTCAAAATATTTCTCATTATTTAGTGACGTCAATCCTCAACTATTTACCAGACAGGTGCAGATTGTCGGAGGCACACAACAACAATATGAGGCAAAATTCTGGTCATTCTGTGAATATCTGGACGGTTGAGTGGTATAGTATGGACCTCTGTAATATGTTGTTGTGTTCTGGCACAGCAGTAGCTCATCATTAAAGACTGAAGTTGGAACATGCTGACAGACAGTTGGGTTTCAGACTTCATACTACGGACATTAATGCCAATGTGAAAACTGTTATTCTATCATATTTCTATGTTTCTAAGAGCTATCTTTATAAATTGTCCCTGCTTTTGGAACTTTGTCTCACTTGTATTCACAGCTCTTTCCAGATATCTTGCTCACACAGGTTGACAGCTATGGTCGGTCATGCCTGCACACAGTAAAAGTCCCTCACACTTGATCAGGGTTATCCTGTTTACGTCAGTGTCTTCCTCACCCTTATGCCGTTTGCCACTATGCGAATGCATGCAATATATTCTCCTGCCTATTCGTGTCGGGACATGTGCGTCACGGGAAGGTGTTTTATCCTGGGTAGTAGGTTATGCATGACCACTTAGGGCTGGACAGTGTCATGGATCTCTATTGCACGTTCTGACTTGTGTCCAGATATCTACAGGATTGGACATCATGTCATCATACCCATTCTACTATTTACACAGGTTAGTTATCCCATGAGGGATATCCCAAAAATTGGACAAGACCAAAACAAGACGGATACCGAAGACTTTTGTGGCTTTATGAAAATGTGCAGGGGGTTTTACATGCATGGGATACATGGTTTGCAATCCTGAAACTGCCTAGGGTGACAATACCTACTACATATGCGTAGGGGTCACTATGTGTAGCTGTGTCTGCAACAAATCAGTAGGCCAAGTACAGCTGGATTTGGTGGATGTTCTGGTATGGGGGCAGGTTGTGTGATGTGGAGGGTATGCTGGGTAGGCCATTATGCATCCCGGTGTGTTGCATTTGTTATGGCCAGTTCCATCAGGACCAATCTGTGGGTATGTGAAGGTGACATATCTATACATTTGTATCGCACATTTCCATATTCATATGTTTGTGGGATTGTGTTCTACACTATGACCTGTCTGCTTGTCTTGCAGCTGTTTCTACATGTGTTTGTGTTTCTTTCCACTTCACCCGCTGCCCCCTCATACACCTCCGGTTCACCTTTTCTGCATATGACACAGTATCGCCTTTGAGGATTTTACCATTACCCATCCACCCCTCACACACAAATTCCTCACACCCTATAGATCACTACTTTAGTTGTTGGCCCATGACACGGCCAGAGTAACACATTGACTACCCTACATGTGTCAGGTACCTTTATGGTTGTGTGGACTACCCTGCCATGTTTGCTTTCCACATGCTATACCTCATGCACATAGGTACACGCCCATACTTCACTTTAATTACTTGGTTGGTATACCCAGGTACTACCCATTCGACTGTGTCACATACAAGTTCGGCTTATACCGCTGACTTCCGGATTTTGCCAGCCTGTTGTGCTCATTGGTAGGATGGCACCTTTTCCTATGTCTAAGCTATTCCTTACACATATCCGACTGTTGTGGACAATGCCTCCCCACAGTTGATGGTAGTATTTCCACCTTTTCAATTGGCCACAGTGTGACATTTGCGGTGAACACAGCAGATTTTACAGGCCGACACATACCCACGGTCAGTTCAGCAGATAGAACGTACAATTCTTGCCTATATCTAAGCTTATTCTTGTAGCATTTTGGTGGCTTATTCTGTTTCTTATGACATTTATGTAATATACGTACAGAGAAAAACTGTTTAATGCAACCATTACATGACGTCTAAGGAATTATTATGTCCTATAATCACTGGACATTTGCCATTTTTACAAGTTTGTGTCAAGACACATCTGCCCACAGAGGGACTGTCGCTCGCAAAGTGGGACAGGTGGTAATCTTAGTCGACGGTACGGATCATACTGTTCCTTTCGGCCTACATGTGTCCTTATTGTTGTAGCTGTTTATATGCTCCTTCTGTTTTGTTTACATGCGTATTCTATTTCCTATCACATTTGGTATGTGAAATATGGACATACCTTTTGTATGTGACTATTACATGCCTTGTGGGATATGATTCGGACATACGGTCACTGCATATATCTACATTTCTCCTCGTGTATTTTGTTATGGACACATCTGCCCAGCTTTGTACCCTCCCTCACATTATGGGTCAGCTGGTGACCCTCTCCATTGGGCTGGACGTACCTACTGGCGGCGCGCTAACATAAGATACGTTTCACTTCCACATGGTATAGCTATCAACACTACGTTGGACTACGGGCACACGGTTTTCATGTCATTTGTTCAAGGGTAGGGACCCGTTATTCCCTACCGTGCATTTGTGTTTGCTTCTTCATTTTCTGTTCACAGGGATTATCTTGCATGCTTTGTATATGTTTCAGTATCCACGGACACTGATAGGTGCGATTACTATTGCAGGCGGAATATAATATTCAGCAGTTTAGGTTGCTCATCGACAGCCGACATTGACACGCCTCCGTGCGCAACTTCGATATGCCCCATGCACTCGCGCACATTTCCGATGCATGTGGCTGTGGCGGCTGCGCACCTTCATTAATATGCATATGGCGCGACTACTCCATATATATGCATCATGGCCGGCACAAGCCTTACGCCGGCCTTGTGCCGAGCTTCATGAATCCCGGGGATTATCTTATTAAACAGCTGTGAGTGAAACAAAGTTGTTTGATACATATGTGGTAAGTAGGCAGCAGCAAAAGTATTTTTTATTCAAAATAAAATCATTAAATAGGGTAATAACCTGAGACAGAGTTATTTATAACATATGTCCATGCTACAAGACTAGACTAGATCCAGGCCTGCTGAATCTAGCTTTGTTTGTATGCTTGTTGTTTGTTTGCTTGTTATTTCCCTGAAATGCTAATTCCACCTAAAACACGGCTTTTCAGCACTTCTGTGGATCCCTAGTGATATCTGCATTGCTTACTGTACTTATTTCCTTGTTTCACTTGAAAGAAAATTACTGTTTGTCATTTTTGCATTTAAGTTACCTGTAACACATTGCATTTAAGTTACCTGGCACTTGCTCACTAAAGCAATTATATAAGTCAGCACTAAAAAATTAAAAGCACTACACCCTCACAAACTCCCCTTGAGTACCTTGTTCCCCAATGGCCCTTTTTTTAAATTATAAAGGAATTCCCAATACTATTCTAGCATGTTCAAAGGTCAGTTGTCAATCTCCTCTCTGGTCCAGCTGGTGAATATGGGAATCTTGAGGCAATGTTACAACTGCCTCATGTACACAGACAACTCTCTCCTCCCAACAAATTCCAACACATGTGAGAGATGCAACCATGTAGCCAAACTGGAGGCTAAGCTCTCTCAACTCAGTACTGGCATAACCAGTCAGGAGGAGAAGGAAACCACACTCACTACAATTCCAGTCTCACATAGACCTACCACGACAGCAAACTAAACACATAAACACACAAAAATATACTCGGAGGCTCTAAATAAAAATCTGCCTAAGCAGCAGAGACCTCCAAAGCAGACACCCAAGCAACTGCTACCCCAAAACAAAACACATGCAACACATAGCTCACAAAGCCAGTGTGCCAAACAGTTACAGCCCTTAAGGCTAAACAACACACCTGATACACTTGTAATAGGTGACTCTATCGCCAGGCACACTGACGTCCCGTTCACCAGGCTGAACAAGGAGAAGGTCATGGTGAGCTGCCTGTCGGGCGCTAGGATCCACCACATAACACAAGCACTCAGGTCACTCCAAGGCAAGTACAAATATGACTCAGTCATTGTCCATGCTGGTGTGAATGACCTGAGATGTACCTCCCTGGACTACATGAAAAGAGACATAGAGGAGCTCTCTGAGCATGTAGCCCAGGCCGGTATGACCCTGACCTTGAGTAGCATCTTACCCTCACCAAGAATGATGCCACAATATGAAGACAAGATGATCAATTTCAACAACTGGCTTAAGTATTGGTGTCATTCAAAGGGGATCCAATGCCTGTCAGCCTGGGATGACATGCTTGACAAGCCACAATGCTTCGCTAGGGACGGCTTGCACCTGTCACCCCTGGGCTTTCGGATATTGGCAAAGGCTCTTGCTACCCCTATAGTGCCTTTTTTAGGCAAGGCTCAAAAGACAAACCCACCTCCATAGGTATCACAAGGGATAAGAAACTAAGAGTAATGCTACTCAACGCCAGAAGTCTAAACCTCAAGATGCATGCACTCGAAACTCTCCTTAGCATGGAGAACATCGATATATGTGCAGTAACAGAAACCTGGTTCAAGGCTCCTGAGAGCACCCCAGCACTAACAAGTTAAACCTCATACCATGTTTTTCGGCCCCAAAACTTGGACTGAACCACAAAAGGAGGGGGGTATCAATATTCGTCAAAGATACCCACACCTCCAGGTTGGTGGCACAGCACGAAGCATCAGAGACTATCCATGTGCAACTAACAGTGGGTAAAACTGCCTTCCAGTTTATAGCCTGCTACAGACCACCCTCCCGCACCCAGGAACACCACTCGGCCTTCCTGAGAACACTGGAAAATATGAAGGTCTCTCCAAACACCATTATATTGGCGCACTTCAACTACCCAAACATAGACTGGGAGCATTACTCTAGCTCCAACACCCTAGCCCAAAGGTTCCTAGAATTTATAAACTCAAATGCTATGGAACAACTTGTTACCACTCCCACAAGAGGGGAAAACATACTGGACCTGATCATCACCAACATGCTCCAGACCAGAAGTGTATCCCTCACTGGTAAGATCAAACCATAAACTAATCTCACTGGATATTCACATCCTGACCCCACCCCCTGCCCAGAAAACCACAGTGAAAAACTTCTCTAAAGCAAATTTCACACTCCTCAAAACCGAGGTGGAATCCTTCAAAGCCCCCGGGCCTGTGGAAAATACGGCCAAGACCGCAGAATCCTTTATAAACGCATTCTATGAACACCTTCATTAATGCATGGATCATGCAATCCCAAATAAAACCAAGACCCAATCCTCCAAAGGCAGACATTCTGTCTGGTGGACCCCAGCCATAAACAAACTATACAATAGAAGGAGGAAGCTACTACATGATAGAACAAAATCCCAAAAAAGGAAGGCATCTCTGATCAGTATTAGCAAAAAACTATGGGCACTCATAAAATCGTCTAAGGCCAGCTTTGAGAGAAAAATTGCACAGGACACCAAGGATAATCACAAGGCTTTCTTTAGTTATGTTAGGAACCTGGGTGGGAATTCCCAGATATGCTCAGAATTAGTCCAAAATGACAAAAAATACACCGAACCCACAGACATTGCCAACATCCTAGCTGACAGGTTCAGCGCAAACTTCTCCCCCCCTCCCCACCAAAAGGACAAATATCTATCCCAGCAGAGTGCTGCCCCACTGACATCTCAGATGCTCAGGTAAGAGCCACCCTCTCCAAAGCAAAAAACACAGCATCAATGGGACCAGACGGTGTCCCGGGCTGCGTCCTACATGAACTCCAAGAAGAGCTAAACCCAAACATAAAACTACTGTTCAATCTCAGCCTTACTACAGGATATGTACCCAAAGAGTGGCATACAGCAACAGTGGTCCCTCTCCACAAAGGTGTTGCCTCAACGGATCCTGGAAACTATCGCCCCATAAACCTGACTAGTTGGTCTGCAAAGCTATGGAAAGGATCATCATGGACCTCATAAATAAAGATATTGGGGACCTACAGACACTGGATCCTACCCAGTTCAGCTTTGTTAAGGGCAGATCCTGCCTCTTAAACCTGGTCGATTTCTTTGAAACAGTCACCAATGCCATTGACAAGGGGAAGGTGGTCCACACAGCCTACATGGACCTCGCAAAAGCCTTCGATACAATACCCCATTCGGGCATTATAGATAAGCTCACCAGCTTAAATATAAACCCCTGTGTCACTAGATGGGTTGCAAACTGGCTCAAGGACAGAACCCACATGGTTAGAATTGCTGGAGCCATGTCAGACTCCAAACCAGTTACAAGTGGCATCCCACAAGGCTCAGTCATGGGACCACTGTTGTTCGGTATATATTTCTCGGAAGTACAGGCCAACACGGAAGGACTGTGGCTGACCAAGTTTGCAGATGACTGCAAACTGGGCACCATAATCGACACTCCGGCCGACACAACCATCCTCCAAAAGGGCCTCATAGAAACAGACAACTGGTGCCAGAGCCATGGCCTCAAGCTAAACGCCAAAAAGTGTATAGTCATCCCCTTTGGCAAAAACAAAGTGCCCACAAATTACCACATAGGTAGTAATCCATTAAGTACAGAAGAAGTAATTAGGGACCTGGGGACCCAAGTTGATAGCAATCTCTCATTTGACAACCACGTGGCCAAAGTGGTTAGAAAAACATTTTATATAGCCCACCTAATCATGAAGGGATTCACATCTAGATCAGGGGAGGTCATCGTGCCTCTTTACTCATCCCTCATCAGGCCCATAATTGAGTACAATACCCCTTTTAGGATGTACCTTACCAGACACCTGCAGCAACTGGAAAGACCCCAAAAGTACCTTACCAAGAGGATCAAAGGGCTCAAACAGATGCGATATGCTGCCCGGTTAAAGAAACTCCAGCTCTACTCAGTGGCATACCACCTGCTCAGAGGCAATCTGTGCCTGACGTATAAAGCCATGTCCAACCCGGAATTAATGGATATGCTGCACCTCAGAAAATCCAAATCCCATCGAGCTACGCGCTTGAGAGACTTGAACCTCAGCACTGAAATAAATAGGACATGCTGGAGGGACAGATTCATAACCCAGAGGCTCCCTTCACTCTGGAATAAAATCCCTCATTGACTCTCTTCAAAAGGAATCTTGATGAGTGGATGGGGGATCGTAGGTTTACCCCGGGTATCACTTCTGTGTCACTGTTAGACAGAGGCACAGTATACTAACCTCGAAAAAGGGCATAGCAAAATTAATTTAAAATGGGTGGCAAAAGCCAAACACACTCTTGCTAGGCTTATAAATGCCCTAGGGCAGATAGCCTAGTATGAACATATGAACCTATGAACAAAAAAAATATCTGCTGTGGTTCCACTGAACTTGCAAAGGAAAAAAAAATATATATGCATAAAAAGCAATTCATATTCCATAGTACATAACTAAAAGATAAAAAAAAAAAAAAAAACAAAATAAGATGAAAAATCTGAAGTGGGGAGATTAGAATACTATATATTTTTTATGCAGCATATAATATTATAGACAGGTTTATCTTAGATGATGGTCATACTGAAGTATCAAACATTATCCCCACTGCAACCAGCCCTCAAAGTTTCCTTCTTTCAAATTGTGCATGGCTGAAGTCTAACTGCACTTTAATAAAAATAAAAATGCTTCATTCATATGCATTAAATTCACTGGCCTTATCCTTTAGTCAGTGTGTGTGTGTCCATCCATCCATCCATACAACCATTCATATATCTGCTGCAAAATATAATGCATGGGAGACAGATAATCATACATTCAGATTTAGTTATTCATTTAGTAACGTAATAAGTGGATTGGTCCTTCTCTGTCTCTTTTCACCCACAACCCAGGACTCAAGGACAATGGAAATTACAACATATATATTGACTGGACTGTATAGCAAAGTCAATCAACCAGCATGTTTTGGGAGGTTAGAGGAAACTGGCATACCTGAAGAAAATCCAAAGAACAACAGGAAAAACATGAAAAACTTCACACAGAAGCAAATGGGGGATGGGGTAGGCTTGAACCCCAGATGCAGAATATGCGAGAAAACAAAGTTACCACCAAAACACTGTACTATCCATAGTGTCTCTATAGCTTTATGGAATAATTTTGAGATTTTCATGTATTATTATCATGAAAAGCTCCTGGCCTGCTCCTGTTATAAGTCAAAAAAATCATAAATGCATTGTCTGTTAGTTATCCAAAACAAAATCTCGTGGAGATTCTATTAGTTTATGTCAACTTTTTTGAAAAACACTGAACTGAGGGTATTCTCACGCCATCAAGTGTGCAAAGTGACTGAAAGAAGGCCACTTATTAATTTCACTTCAAACTGGTTGTACTATGTGTTATCCTTTGAGATAACAATAATCTCTACATAGCTTCTTCCTATCAACACCCTCCCTCATTTTCCTTCCTCTTTAATTTATTAAAGACACATATATGGGTCAACTTCTTTAACTCGAAATACTGCAATCCCGAATTTCAGTATTTCGAGTCAAGAATGTCGAACCGTCAAAATCACAAAACACCACAATTACGAACACTCACAACATCAAACCTAACAAAATACAAACAAATATATAACCCTACCCCCAAAACAACACAGACACTACCCACACAAAACTGACAACACCACCACATGTTTTTGCATGCGGGCAAGCCACCCTGCACCCCACCACACCCCTGCTACGTATATATACCAACTCTCAGGACACACTACCCTGAACAAAATGGAACACTCACCTTCCCTCACTTACTCTACACTCCCACTGCAGGCAGTCATGTGAATTTATTAATAACACACACAAGCACACACTACACACACACAAAACTCATCACATTCAGCCCTCACACACATACTGTACATTATCGCCCACCTACCCTAACCTACTTCTACAACACCACACAACAACTACATATCAACACATTAACACTAAAACCCTTAAAATGTAAATACCTACCTCAATCCCTGTATAGACATGAACATCACCTGCCATACCACACAACTCTTAAAGTGATAGCACACAATAAATAACGCACCAATATAAACCCAACAAAGTATTAGTAAAACAAGATTTGAAACAGTACAGTTTCGAAAAACTGCACTTTCGACATTCTTGACTGGAAATACTGAAATTCGAGATTTCAGTATTTGAGTTAAAGAAGTGGACCCATATATATCTAATATATATATACATATATATATATATATATATATATATATATATATATATATATATATGTGTGTGTGTGTGTGTGTGTGTGTGTGTGTGTGTGTGTGTGTATATATATATATATATATATATATATATATATATATATATATATATATATATATATTAGGAAGGCAAGCACTATGTGCACAACAGGCACGAAACCAACAAGCGAATTGGAGAATTTTTTACTGTGCTACCCATACAAATGCTTGTGCTACTGAAATATCAGATAAGTTAATAATTTTATTCTAAAATTGCTGGATTGGTACTTCTGTTGTATTTGGGAACTTCCCCAGACTGAATACTTTTTGAGTTCTGGCCAGAAGCTATTCTTATTAAGTCTTCAGAGGTGTTATGCACATCCACACCAGCTCAAAGAATAAATTGAAGCAAGCATTTTATAGTAAATTAGCATGTTCAGGCTTTTCCATTCCAGTGTACCATCCATCTTTTTAGTAAAAAGAAAATCAATCAATTAGATTCTTGCAAGGTTGCCAAAAGCATATGTTTTCTACTGGCTGTTTGGCTTGACTAGTCTTAAAGGATTAATTAGGCCCAACACATACTCACATTTTCATTGCTACAGATATGGATTTTAAGAGATTACTTAAAATGTAATCTGTAGCAAAGTATTGACGTTAATGGTGTACAGTAAAATGTGAAGCTTAGTGATGCTGAAAACTCATTTTATTTCAAACACCCTAGAATGGCATAATAGCAAACAGGTACTAGGTAATGGAAAGTTATTCATCCCCTTTTGGTTTCTATGTTTGTCCTTCTTTGTGTTTTATAGATGAATTTACAAGAAGCTATATACTGCTTTACGAGTGGTTAGAAGCTGCGAAAAACATAAACAATTTCTACTTATCTTCAACAGATGCAGTGCTTTGCAAACACATTTTTAAGTCCTGCATTATTGTAAATCCTTCCTGGCTTGCAAATCTATTACCAAAGACATTATCTTATTAAACAACTGTGAGTGAAGCAAAGCTGTTTAATACTTATGTGGTAAGTAGATAGCGGCAAGAATATTTTTTATTCAAAATAAAGTCATTAAATGGCGTAATAAACTGAGACAGAGTTGTTTATAGCATATGTCCATGCTGCAAAAAATATCTGCTGAGGTTCCACTGAACTTGCAAAGGAAAAAAAAATATATGCATAAAAAGCAATTCAGATTCCATAGTACAATAACTGCAAGATAAAAAATAATAAAATTAAATTAAAAATTTGAAGTGGGGAAATTAGAATACTATATAAATTGTATGTAGCATATAATATTATAGACAGGGTTATCTTAGATGATGGTCATACTGAAGTATCAAACATTATCCCCACTGCAACCAGCCCTCAAAGTTTCCTTCTTTCAAACTGTGCATGGTTGAAGTCTAACTGCACTTTAATAAAAATAGAAAATGCTTCATTCATATGCATTAAATTCACTGGCCTTATCCTTTAGTCAATGTGTGTGTCCATCCATCCATCCGTACAACCATTCATATATCTGCTGCAAAATATAACGCATGGGAGACAGATAATCATCCATTCAGATTTAGTTATTCATTTAGTAACATAGTAAGTGGACTGGCCGTACTCTGTCCCTTTTCACGTACAACCCAGGACTCAAGGACAATGGAAACTACAACGTATACATTGACTGGACTGTATAGTGAAGTTAATCAACCAGCATGTTTTGAGAGGTTAGAGGAAACTTGCATACCTGAAGAATATCCAAAGAACAACAAGAAAAACATGAAAAACTTCACATATAAGCAAATGGGGGTAGGCTTGAACCCCAGACACAGGCGATGTGAGAAAACAAAGTTATCACCAAGACACTGTGCTACCAATAGTGTCCCTGTAGCTTCATGGAACAATTTTGGGATTTTCATGTATTATTATCATGAAAAACTCCTGGCCTGCTCCTGTCATAAGTAAAAAAAAATCATAAATGCATTGTTTGTCAGTTATCCAAAACAACATCTCATGGAGATTGTATTGGTTTCTGTCAACTTTTTTGAAAAACACTGAACTGAAGATATTCTCACACCATCAAGTGTGTAACGTGATTGAAAGAAAGCCACCTAATAATTTCACTTCAAACTGGTTGTATCCTTGGAGATAACAATAATCTCTACATAGCTTCTTCCAATCAACACCCCCCCTTTCCTTCCTCTTTAATTTAGTACTAGATTCCTTATCTGTTTGGTCTTTTAAAATACACTTTTATGTTGGTTTTTAAACTAAACATCAGCTAGTTAGGCCCTTCATATAACAAATTATTACAGCTCATCTCTCAGTATTTCCTTACACAGCTTTTTAAATAACCCACTCATCCAAACCTCTTCTCATAAAATGTCCTTTAAAGGATCCCATTCTTTCAGTCTCCCTTGATCAGTGTTATGTTATCTCTATACTCCCTAATGATGCCAATAACCACTATTATTTTTTTTCTTTCTGGTCTTAAAAAAGAAAAGAAAGCAACCACAATTATTAATTATTATTCTTTCTCCTGCTTGATAATCTCTTACTTGCAGTTGTTCAGTGACCAGTCTTATATGACCTGAATAATACTGTCAATGTCTTTATCATTTTAATGATTCTTTATTTTTAATATAAACTTCTCTTTATCTCATTAAAAATATAATGCACATGGGAATCACTACCCTTGAATGATATGATTTCTTAAGAATCCAATGAAAAGTAAGGACAGGTTCTGGCAGTTATGGAAATCAGCTAACAACCCTTCATATTATAATCATTTACTCTGTCTAAGACTTAATAAGTAGTGTGGTTACCAGAGCTAAAAGGAAACATTATACATGCCTACAGTGTGCTTTATTTCATAACACTGTAAGGTAATGTGCTGAAATCCTTATACTTGGAGGGTTTAAAAAACAGTTCTATATTCTTTCCTCTCAAAATACTGCACAATTATTTCAGGGAAGTGGTGGGGTCTTAAAAAGACTATCTGATCACCTCACATTACATTTTACTCCTTAATCCTTTCTCTAGCCCTTCACTAGATAACTCAGACTTATATGCATAACTGTCTATAAAAAAGCCATTTCAAAGTGATGTAATTTAACTTAGTGTACAGACTTCTTACTAAACTTCCAGCTTCCTTGTCCACTAGTAGTAACTCATCCATTCCAAATTCCTTAAAAACTGAAACTTATATTTAAGCTTGTCACTCATATTTGCAGTCTTTCTTTTTGTACTGAGACTATCCGAGCTGCTTGGAAAATTCTCCCATTATGTTTCTCCCAATACTGGTCACTATTCAGTACATGGATGCTGATGGCCTGTTTTTAACATTTTATCTTTAGCCAATATCTTTGACCATCTTGTATGCAAACAAATATTTTTGGCACACCTTGCCATCTACAACATATATGCTGTTCTGTTTCAGACTACAGATTACACTGCTATCTTTATGTAGTTTAGAATTATCTATTCCTCTCTTTATTATCCAGGAGTAGCTTTGCTTTAGAACTTATCCTTTAGGTCAAGAGTTTACAGACATATGTATTTCCTCCTCCAAAACTCTTTTCTATTTCTGTTAAAGATTAAATCTTCCCTCCTTTTTATAAATAACATTCATAGAGAATATTCAAATCTTACCATCCTTTTTTGTGCTGAGGACCTTCTTCTTCTGAAGAAAACCTTGAAAATTAAAAAAAAAAAAAAAACTTAAATCCTCCCACCAGACGTGCATTACTCGTGTCTGTCTCTAGTTTAATGAGTGCAGGCATCTTTAGATCCCAGAGGATTATGGGTTTGCACACTATTGGACTGGTTTGAGCAGCATCTTCTGTGGCTGTTCAATCCAATCCAGCAGTGGCAGTTCTTTCCAGACTCTGAGCAACAGTAGATAGATATTGGTCTGGAATCACACGCATAGTTCCTCACCCTGATTGATCATTGCCCACATATTGGCCCACCACTTGGGTCTTCTTTAAACTACTTGAGAAGCCAAATTCCACACATGCATTTGCAAAATGAGTCATGAGTGACTGAAGTTCTTTGCTGAGTGTGAGCCACAATAGCTACATTATCAGCAAAAAGGAACTCCCTTAGATGCTCCCTAAGCAGCCTGACCTTTGATCTAAACCTTGACAGTTAGAAGACGTTGCCGTCTATTCTGCTTCAGAGAAAGATACCCTCTGTAGCAATTCTGAAAGCAAAATTCAACAGAAGTGAAAAGAAGATACCAAACAATGTTGGAGTAAGTACACACCCTACTTTACTCCACTGAGAATCTGGAAAGGTTCAGATGTGGATCCATTGTGCATGATGATCCCCTTCATGTCTTCACAGAAGGCTCTGGTAATGATAAGCAGTACTGGAGGACAACAGATCTTTGCAAGAATTGCAAACAAACCCTTCCTACTGACAAAGACAAATGCCTTGGTCAGATCAATGAAGGTTGATCAGATCAATGAAGATCAATACAGAGGTTTGTTCTGCTCCTTGCACTTTTCTTGTAACTGCTTGACAAAGAAAATCATGTCTATAGTAGACAGTCCAGCTCTGAACCCGCACAGATTCTTGGGGTAAACTCTCTCTGCAAGGACATCGAGCCTCTTCAGGACAACATGTGCAAACAGTTTCCCCATGGTACAGAGAAAGGAGATGTCACAGTAGTTGTTACAATCACTTTTGCCACCCTTATTCTTATAGATAGTAACTATGTTAGCATCCCTCATAACTTGCGGTACACTACCTTCTCTCCAGCATTGGCAAAGTATTGCATGCAACTCTGAGATTAGAGTACCATTGGTACATACAAGAATTTCTGAGGGAATAGCATCTTTCCATGGGGCTTTTCCCAAAGAGAGTGCTTTTAATGCATCACTGAGTTCCTCCAAGGTTGGTTCAGCATTGAGTTCAGTCATAATTGGCAGAGGTTTGATGGCATTTGGGGCTCTCTCTATGACTTACTATCTCTCTAACTATGGTCTCTCTGGCATACGGATGTGAGCAATGCTCCATTCAGCATTCCATCTGCTTGGTTCTATCATTTAAGACCTCACCTGTGACTGACTTAAGAAGGGCGATCTTCTTTTGTGATGGACCAATGACTTTCTTAATCCCATCTTACGTTCCTTGCATGTTAACAATGTTTGCAGCCTACTGAATCTTGAAGCAAATTTGCAATCAATAATCATTAGCATACCACCAAGCAACCTCCTGCACTTGACTCCAAGCACACCAGAGTGAATTTAAGTTCTCCTCACTGGGAGATGACTTGTATGCAGCCAATGCCTGTGTCTTCTTCTCAATCAGGGGTGTCAGACCTTTAGTGTGGGCTTCAAACTAGTCAGCACACTTGACCATCTTCTTTCCCAAAATAGATATTGCAGTGTTATAGATATCATCTCATAGTTTTCCCATCTCTTGCTAGTGTCAGTGTCATCCTGGCAGGGCAAGGCCTTTTCAAGTGTTTGAACAAACTTGTGTACTTTTGAAGGGTCACAAGTCTTGCCAATGTCAATGCATGGCCTTTCTTCCTTTTCAGAGTGAAAGAATCTTTGCATCTGGATGTCCACCTTACTACACATGAGCAAGTGGTTGGTATCACTGTCTGTGCTATGGTAATTGCATGTTACCCTGACACTAGTTGATGCAATGTTTTGATCCTGGGTGAGAAAAGTAGAGGGTCTAGGATGGATCCTTGAGGAACTCCTAGGGTAACAGAAAAAAGGGGTGATAGGTTTTGTTGCCATAGTACTGCTTACTGTCACCCAGTTAGATAGTCTTGGAACCAAGCAAGAGTAGTCTGGCTTAGATTCAGCTCAGAGAAGAAATTGATTAGTTTACTGCATGAGACCATATTGAAGTCTTTGGATAAATCGCGAAAGATAGAGGATACAAATCTGCTATTATTTCTGTGATGGCTAACAGTATTAGTGAAAGACATTAGAGTAGTGGTAAGACTGTGGTGGGGAAGAAAGCAGTTTTGTCTATTGGAGACTAGGTTGTTAGTATGTAGGCACTCAATGATTTGCATGTGTACATTTCTCTCTAGTGTCTTAGACGGCGGGATAGGATAGCAATTGGTCAGTAGTTTGATAGATCTGTTGAATTACCTCCTTTGTGTAACGGAATAATGTATGAAATTTTCCAAATGGCAGGGACTTGGTGTTCAGACGTGGATCTGTTGATAAGGATGGATACTGGATAGGCAATCACACTGGCAGCAATTCTAAGAAAATCTTCTGGTATGTTATCAGCAGCTAGTGTAGTGGGCTTTAGTTTTTTTAAGCAATTTTTTATTGTGTCATTTAAGACAGATTGTAGGGAAAAGGTGTTTTGTTATTCTTTGATACAGGAGTAACTGGAGTGGTGATGGAGGTTTGCTTCTTAGAGAGGGCTAAAATAGTCTCGGTGAAATTTTATTGAATCGGGTAGCTATGTTATCTGCATTATTAGTAGTAGAAGGAGGGGATGTACCAGCTTTACTGGGTAAGAGTTTGTTATTATTGGCTGACCAAAACTTTTTGGGTTGTTTTGGTGTTTAGTTTGGATGCCAGTGTAGTAGCTTATCTTGTCCTGTTTGACTAGTCTCTTTGCCTTATTTCTGAGTTCACAGTAAGCTTGTTTTGAAACTTAGGACTTAGTTTAGTACCATTGTGCCCAGGCTTTGTCACTTGATTTTAGCAGTGACCTAGCTCCTTTACTTAGCCATGGGTCAAATTTAGATTTTAACCTTATTGATCTGGGAGGAGCTTGGGTGCTTACGATGGCAAGGAAGGTATTATTAAAATATTTAACTGTGTCTTCTAGGGGAAGTTGCTTAAGTGGTGCCTAATTGCAGTGCTTGAGGGTGGATGTGAAGTCTTTGGGGTTAAAGTTTCTTTTGTTCCTTATCAGATGGTAAGTAGTTAGTTTTAATGGATCCGTTCAATGTCTGAGTAGAAAGGTTGGAAGATGGTCACTAAGGCTATCTGGGAGACAGTCAGATTGAAAGGAGTGGGCTGGTTTGTTTGTTAAAATCCAATAAAACATGGAGTGTCTGTTAGATGACTTGTCAATCCTAATGGGTGTTTGGATAATCTGGATAAAGCCATGGAGGTTGATGTGATTTGTGGGGTTGTGGGAATTACAGGTTTACCATTCTAAATTAAAATCACCCATGATTATTGTTTCCTGGGGCGGTGTTTTTGTAGTCCAATGCAGTATGTGTTCTAGTGTGGATGGAATATAGGTACCAATGATGATAAGACCCTGGTTGTAGCATGATAAAAAGTTGTAAAAAAACAATCATTCAGTGGCAGAACACCTAGATAAGTTAGCACTCTGTTTCTAACCCCAGGATCATACTAGTTCAGCACTTTTGATATTCAGTGCTGTTCAATTTATTTAAGTATCTGGTGCCCCATAGCTTACATTTACTTCTTAATTGAAGGGACAGCAAGAAGAAGTTAAGCCCTAGTTGTATGAGGTAGCACAAACTAAGTAATGGTGGGGGGAAATGTCTATGGGGTCAGGGATAAATAAACAGCTGTCTGTCCTAGCATAAGAGTGTTGGTGAATCTAGAGTTTGGCTGTATAAGTAAAGTTGTCCAGTATTAGAGATAACACCTACATGCAGGTATTTCACAGATAATGCTGTTTTGGGTTCCCAATATTGTTTAAACTTCCTGGACTGTTGGCAGTGCGTTCCACATTTTTTTACTTTAATTAGTGTCAACACTGAATGGAGGAGAACACAGTGAGAACTCCTAGGAAGTACGGATACTGAAAGAGTGAAAGAGAGGCAGATTAGAGGGATTCCAGCATGTGTAGGGAGAGAAGTGTTACCTTCGTCAAACAGTATCAGTACAAACATAATAAATTGCCATGTTATGCCAGCTAATGCTTAATCCAAAAAATGTATACCTCAAGCAACTCTACACAGTGTAATAAAACTTATCAGAGTTTACCTTCTCCTAGGTGGGCTACCTTTCCAGGCGGATGATCTTCACCTGCCCAAAGCAACTGGTTTAAAGAAGTCAGTCACCTGCATTTGCCCCTTCTTCTGTTAGAAACTAAGCCACACATGAAGGCCAGGAGCTAGACTTGGGTTGTCAGAGGCTATTAGAGATGCATGCCATGGGAGCATTTTATAGATGGTGGAAGCTTACCCACTACCACCCCTGGCTATGACAACCTTTGAAACCAAATTTAATAAACATCATCTTATGATTAGCACTTCTAAAACCATATGTATGTATGTATCAGATCCCGGGGGAACACTCATTATCTGTTACCCCAACAGAATTTTGTAATATCTAGGCATTTGCCTAAGCATGTATTTGATATTACTCATTTCTTTCACAAACATTTCTATCAACAAAATGTTAGCTCACTTCAAGCTATCATATGGAATCATTGATCATTTTATCCCAGATGCCAAATATTCAATTACAAAAATATACTCATCTAATGTTAGAATATGTTCTTTCATTCATCACTCTGGGCAACTCGCAAAATGGCATTATACTTCAGAAGGTCCTAAAATTAAATTTTGATTTTCTGGTTAATCATCAAGGACTAAAGTCACCAAATAATGGCATACATTTGAGTTTCAGCATTCATTCTTTTGGCTTTTCCCAGTTAGGGGTCACCATAGCTGATCACCTTGTCCGCTCATGAATGGCAATGGAGTTTTACGGTGTCAAGTTGCCAGCCCAGCACCCAACCTTCCACAGAAGGCACACACACGCACACCTAGGGCCAATTTAGAGTGTCCAATCCACCTGCAGCATGTCTTTGGGATGTGGGAGGAAACAGGAGCACCCAGAGGAAACCCACACAACCACAGGGAGGACATGCAGACTCCACACAGAAGGCACCCCAGCCGAGGATCAAACCGAAGAACCTCTTGCTGTGAGGCAGCAATGCTAACCACTGCACCACTGTGGCCACCCAGTTTCAGCATTCATATCCATCAGAAATACATGCTAATGCAAAATCTGTTATTCTATCAACTTTCTAGTTTTATAATAGCAATATTTAAATTCTGTCTCTGATAGTGGTCTTTTGTCCCCCATTATTTTTGGCCATGTGCTTAGAGGTTGAGAGATATGGCTGCCTGTGCCATGGACTGTACTTGTGGACCAGATGCCACCTTATTGCCAGTGCTGCAACGTATTGCCACTGTATCCGTCCTGGTTGTGGGACTGCTGCTGAATGTTTTTCCCCTGACTTTTCACTCTGCCCTTCCACTGCAGCTATAACTGACATGTAAGGCCTTGCCATCATGTCTGTCTGCTGCTCCTGTTGTTTATGCAGTGCCATGTTGTACAGAATAGCACATGCAGCAAAGATGTTGCCACCTATGTCTGGCCTGTATTGCACTGTCCCTTCTGTTGTGCCTAGACATTTTGAAGTGACTCTTGTGTATTCCAAACATGTGCTTCATTATATTTCATAGAAGCCATTTCCTCTATGGTTTGGAGGTTGCTTGGGCTCCTCAATTCCAGGTCATTACGCAGTCATTAGTATGCACTGCATATGGCACTGTTTTGACCACTGAGCAGGTGTGCTGCATTTTTGAATCATCCACACCCTACACATTGCTATTGCATACACTGTTTTGCTCAACACAATTTGTTTACCATCTACATATCCCAGAGAGAGAGTGTGTGTGTGTGTGTGTGTGTGTGTGTGTGTGTGTGTGTGTGTGTGTGTGTGTGTGTGTGTGTGTGTGTGTGTGTGTGTGTGCAGGTGAGGGTGCACAAATGTGGTATCTGTAAAAGATAAGATTATGTGCATGAATAAAGTATGAAGAGTATTAATACAAGTTACTGTGTGAAATTTATTTTAATATCATCATTAATGGAAATCTTAATCAAACAAAATTTTTGAAGCTGAAAAAATAATGTTCAGTTTATTAAAATATTACTGTATTTCACTACTTCATCTTAGGGAGAATAAACTGTTCTTGATGTTGTTTTCAATGCTATTTAAACACATTTGCATTACACTGGTGGTTCAGTGGAAGAATTCTTGCCACCACTGCAGCAGATGTGGGTTTAATTCCCAGCCAATGCAGGTCTTCGTGTTTTTTCAGGTTGTAGCTAAAAAGGGTCTTTGGATCGGTTCACCTACCATGTTACTAAATAGTAATCAAATAAATAAACATAGGGTTTAATATTATGCTTAGTAGCTTGGCCTCATTCATCAAGGTTTGCAAGGTTAATGTGACTAGACTGAGCAGCTAATTCACTGATCAGTTTAATTTATCATGCAATTAAAATTATCAGCACAGCTAATTTTATCTTGCAGAATATTTTAAATACTATCTTTTTTGAGGCAGATGTCCACATTAAGTGATTACATACATTCACACAGGAGAAATTTACATGTGCTAATTCTATTCAGGGTACCACATGCTTCAATCAGTGAAGGTAACAGTGACAAATATGTTGTAGTTTTTGAATTAATATAGAGGTTAGTTTTGATCGAGATAGGTAGTATAACAATGCTTTATTGCCTATCATACCTTTTTTCAAACATTGCTGAGAACTGCTGTCATTGTGTTCTGAAGTGACAGGCTACTTAACTTGAGTCTATATCAGAAGATCGAGATTTCAAAACTTTGAATCTGATATGGTCGACACCATATGATCGAAGTCTTGAAACTTCGAATCTTTTAACGGAGATCTCTGTACAGTGCAAAAAGGGAAGATTTCCCTATTCTGCACTGTAGTGCGATCTCGGAGTTGGTATATTTAAGTAGCGGGGGGTGTGGTGGGTGCAGGGGGCTTGCCCCCTGCTTAAAGCATTTAAATGGTTTGTTTTTGTAGGTTGCTGCATTTTATTACTTTGATTATATGGTGTCGACCATATCAGATTCGAAGTTTTGAAACTTCGATCATGTAATATAGACCCACTTAACTTAATCATGGTAGATGTATACGTTCCCCTTAGTTGTGCCAAGCTGCTTCACACTGCACACTTAAGCTCCTAGATGGCAAGAGTGACCATCTTGTGGTCCCTAGACCATCACATTAATTATTTTACTTTATTTTAGTAGTTGCACTTGAGCTTGCTGTGCACAGTGCTACTGGTGATTTTTTTTCATTTGGGGAGGTTACAATTTACTCTTGTGAGGAAAAAGAAAATGAGCAGTGTTAGAATGTGATTTCACTATGGGCTTGCTACACTACTTACTCATATTGGCTATCTTGTTATTTTTCTGTTTTTATTCTTTAGTATTTTGCATTGCTCAGCACTTATTTGCACCAGGCAGTTGTACACTGTGCTGCATGTGCAGCTGTGCTAATTCATGCCACATAATATCAGTGAGCACTTATCTTTCCACTTGTGTGACACTCCTGCCTGTAACCTGAGCTGTCTTGCCCATATTACATTTACTAAGGTCTGTGGCACCCATGCATATAACTTGTCATTTTCATACCATATTGTGCTGAAAACATTGTAAATGTTTGTCCATTCATTTTGAATGTGCTGATATTGTATCAAGATCATTGTGACTGGTTGTCCATTTTTATTATTATGATACAGTTCTGCATCATACCTAAAGTGCCGTTGCTATATCTTGCACTGTAAGTGAAGTTCATTAGCTAGTCTTACTGTATCTTACTGTATCTTAGCTGACATACTAGTCAGAACCTTATTATACTGTTTTTTCCATTGGATTACCAGACAACATGGGGCCAACTTTCTATCTGCCCATTTTGTTTCCAGCCTTGTATCATCAGAAACACTGATGCACTATAGGAATTGCCTCAGGCTCTATAACAACTCTTTATTAATACTTGACATACAATATATATGATAGAGGTGTAAACACTTACTTAAACTGGAGACAATTCTCTCATATCTCTCATATACCTGGGATGGCAGTATTCACTACACCACCACAACACCACACCACTAAGACCCAAACTATTTATGCTGTGGATCTAAGTAGACCCCCCTTAGGTTTTCTAGGCAACATATTAATATGGCTGGACTTCAGCAGCACAAACACACCTCGCTTGCCATGCACACATTGTTTCTACCACAAACAGGGGTCACCTAGGTTGTAGGCATAAGCCCCATAAGGTAGCCTGAGCATTCTAACACTCATGACAATGTCCTTATCATACATCGCTTAGTATGTAGACACATTCATGTAACACTGATCACCAGGCTAAGCAAAGACAGAGCAAATGTCACTGCCCCTGATGCACCTGTATTCATGATGTCACCAAACCTCTTAGATCCCTTCTCCTGTATTGGGCATATGACCTAGTCGGTACACATGGTAATGAATAACCTTCAGTGCTGTGGTCTATGGCCTAGATGATATGAAGAAAGGCATGCCTGAACTCTACTTGTATGTTTTCAAAACTGGTAACCAGATAGTCTTGAGCAATATCCTACCATTACAGTAAATGATGCCACAACCTAAGTATAAAATAACTGACTTCAACAGTTTTTTAGAAAATAGTGTCATTCTGGGACGGATTCAATACATTTCAGTTTGAAGAAAAATGGCAGTTGAGAGAGATGGTATACGGTCCTGCCTTTGTTAATGATGGTCTGTACCTGTCTCCTTCGGGTGATTCATACTAACCAAGACCCCTATAGTATCTTTTTTTCTGCAAAGTCAGGCTCCTATATGTGGCACTATAACAAAATCAATATTAATGTGATGCTGTTCAGTGTTAAAAACCTGAACAAACTGACACCTTCCCTAGTAGTCTTAAAGATTTAAACAAGTCTTCACATTTGTATAGTTAAAAAATCACAACTCCAGTGCAGTGACAACACTCCCCCTCAGCTTGGGTTTAATCCCTACCACTCATTTACATCCTGCACTGTGGATGTCTATACTCTTGGTGGGGACAAATTTGTATTTATTTGCTACTCCATCGCCTCATGAATAATTAAACAAGATAAAAACCTTGGTATTTATAAACAAGATCACCTAGCACCAACCTCAATTATTAGGTCATTGTTATCTACAAATCACCTCCATAACCCCTGCTGCTTAAGATGCTTTCCTGATCAAACAACAGCCTCTAAGTATAAATGCACCACAGTCATCCTAGGAGATTTTAATTACTCATCCATACATTGGAAAATGTGCATGACAAACAACAAGCATGCACAAATGCTCCTGGAATTCACCCATACAAACTCTCATGAACAAGTGGTATGCACCCACATTAAAGGTTCAAATCTACTCATAGTGCCTTTTTTAGGAAAGGCTCAAAGGACAAACCAACCACCGTAACCAGCACAGGTAACCAAAGACTAAGGGTAATGCTACTCAACGCCAGAAGTCTCAACCTCAAAATGCACACACTCGAGGCTCTCCTCAGCATGGAGAAAATCGATGTTTGTGCAGTGACAGAAACCTGGTTCAAGGCTCAAGAGAGCACCCCAGCACTGCCAGGTTACAATTCATATCATACCTTCTGGCCTCAGTTACCGGATCGCAGTACAAAGGGCGGAGGTGTATCCATATTCATCAAGGATACCCATATCTCCAGGTTAGTAGCACAGCATGATGCCCCAGAGATCATCCATGTGCAACTATCAGCAGGCAAAACCACATTTCAAGTCATAGCCAGTTATAGATTGCCCACCATGTCCCAAGATGCTCACTCTGCATTCCTTGAGACATTGGAAAATATAAAGGTCCTACCCAACACCATAATCTTGGGTGATTTTAACTACCCTAGTATAGATTGGGTGAACTACCAATGCTCCAACTCCTATGCTCAGCGATTCATAGAATTTATAAATTCAAATGCCCTTGAACAACTAGTATGTTCCCCCACTAGAGGGGACAACATATTGGATTTAATCATCACAAATATGGGGACCCATTGTACCACACCCATTATCACCCCCTCCTTGGTCAGATCCGACCACAAACTGATAACCCTGGACATCCTCACTCCTCCACCTCCCCCAATCAAAGAAACCATAGTCAAAAACCTTTCCAAAGCAAACTTAAAACTACTTGCATCCGAAGTGGAAAGCTTCACTATTCCCTTGCAGAAAGATAATGATATCCAGGATGTGGAATCCTACACCAAGGCACTCTATATGCATCTTCAGGATTGCATGGACCGTGCTATCCCAAATAAAACCAAGACTCCTTCCTCAAGCAAGAAGAAACCAGTCTGGTAGACCCCAACCATAAGCAAACTTTACAATAAAAGGAGGAGACTTATACAAAAAAAAAAGGCCAAATCTCAAGTAGAACAATCATCCCTGATCAGCATTAGTAAGAAGTTGAGGGCCCTCATCAAGTTAACTAAAGCTAATTTTGAAAAGAAAGTTGCCAAGGATGCCAAGGATAACCATAAGGCCTAGGTCTGTTC
Organism: Protopterus annectens; assembly: GCF_019279795.1. Lineage (NCBI taxonomy): Eukaryota > Metazoa > Chordata > Ceratodontiformes > Protopteridae > Protopterus > Protopterus annectens. The sequence continues at coordinate 1,048,669,192 of NC_056727.1, forward strand.
TGAGCTAGTACAAAATGGAACAAAATACACAGACCCTTCTGACATTGCCAGCATCTTGGCTGACAGGTTCAGTTAACATGGCTCTATCTAAAGCTAAAAACACTGCCTCCATGGGAACAGATGGTGTCCTAGGCTGTGTCATACCTGTTCAGTCTCAGCCTCTCCACAGGATATGTGCCCATAGAATGGCTGGGGCCACAACTGACCCTGGGAACTACTGACCAATAAGCCTGACCAGTCTGATCTGTAAGGCTATGGAGCAAATCATTATGGAACCCATAAATGGAGATATTGGGAACCTCCAGTCACTGGACCCCACACAGTTAGGCAGATCATGCCTCCTGAACCTGGTGGATTTATTTGAGACAGTTACTCAGGCTATAGATAAGGGAAATGAGGTATACACAGCTTACCTTGACCTTGCTAAAGCATTTGACATCATTCCCCATTCAGGTATTATTGATAAGCTCACCAGCCTGGGCATAAACCCTTATGTCACAAGATGGCTCACAAAGACAGATCCCATAAAGAATCCAGACCAGTAATGAATGGTGTGCCTCAGGTGTCCTGGGGCCCCTCCTGTTTGGTATATACTTCTCAGAAGTACAGGCAAGCACAGAAGGGCTGGGGCTGACTAATTTTGCGGACGACTGCAAACTGGGTGCTATAATAGAGTCTCCGGCCGACATGGATATCCTCCAGAAGGGCCTAAATGAGACTGATGCATGGTGTCAAAGCCATGGTCTCAAGCTAAATGCAAAAAAATGCGTAGTAATCCCCTTTGGAAAAAACAGAGTACCCGCAAACTACAACATAGGAGGTAATCCCCTGAAATCTGAAGACGAAATAAGGGATCTAGGGACCCAAGTAGATAGTCAGCTTTCCTTTGATAACCATGTTGCAAAAGTGGTTAGAAAATCCTTCCATATGACCCATCTGATCAGGAAAGGGTTCGCATCAAGATCTAAGGATGTAATGGTGTCCCTCTACTCTTCCCAAATTAGACCCATTATTGAGTACAATGCACCAATTATAATGTACCAGGCTAGACATCTCCGGCAGCTGGAGAGGCCACAAAGGTACCTAACCAAGAGGATTACTGGCCTCAAACAGTTGCCCTATGCAGCACGATTGAAAAAGCTAAGACTGTTCTCTGTTGCATACCACTTTCTCAGAGGCGATCTCTGTCTAACGTACAGAGCCATGTCCAACCCAGAATTGTTGAACATGCTCCATCTTAGCAAAACCAAATCTACTCGAGCTACATGCTCTAGGGATATAAACCTCAACACAACAATGAATAGAACATGCTGGAGGGATAGATTCCCTTCGCAGAGACTTCCCTTACTATGGAACAGGGTCCTGATCTACATAAGACAGAGCCCCTCACTATCACTCTTCAAGAGGAACCTTGATGAGTGGATGGGTAACAGAAAGTTCACACCAGGTATCACAACAACAGCACTACTAGATAGGGGCCAAGGGTACTAGCTGCTAGTACAAGGGTCTAGGGAACTACTAAAGGGGTGGTGAATACCGCACAACGTGGCTGGGCTAATATATGCCTTCGGGCAGATAGCCCAGTACCAACCTATGAACCTATGAACCTATTTGGTCATCACTAATATAGTGTCAATGTGCTCCAGACCTACTGTTACCTTATCACTGCTTTCATCAGACACTGTGCCATAATATTTTCCATAAGAGTCCAAAAAAAGATGTGATCAAATCCTACTGTCTTTGAAGTCTTTTCCAAGGTTAACCTCCTAGCACTAACTGATGACTTAAGGAATTTTAAGAGGACTCCACCCAAAGAAGACTCTGTAGCTAAAACAGCTGCTTATACTGCTGTCTTCTACTCTATCACAAAGTTCCTGCATTGGAGCATCTGTTACCATCCACTACAAATGCAAATGAAAGTGCAAAAACAAGCTTAAATGTTGGAACCCTGTATCAATAAATTCTTCAACAAGATGAAAAACTTTGGAGCATAAAGAATAAACTTAACCCCCCCTCCCCCACCACACACACACACACACACACACACACACACACACACACACACACACACACACACACACACACACACACACACACACACACACACACACACACACACACACACACACACACACACACACATAAATACAACCTTGAAATGGCAATTAAAGTAAAAGATAAAAAAATAGAAGACAAAGTATGAAGTAAACATATCAGCTATTTAATGACACTACTCACTTGATCACTGAGTTCACAAATATATTAGCAGACAAATTTAGCTCAAGCCCCCAATTCCCCCACCTCATGTCATCCAGTCGCCCCTCTATAATCACCTCTGAAGAAGTCCTAAAAGCCCTCTACAAAACTAAGAAAACTGGCTCTGTGAGTCCAGAATATAGACCAGATAGCTTCAGAGGTGTAGCTAACTATTTCTGCACCATGGGCTGTCCCCTAATCTAGTGCCCCTTCAAAAAAATGTTGTTTTCTTATTTTTAAGCTGTAGCAAACTGCATGTTACATCTGCAGCAAGCAACTGCTACAGTTTATCACACACATGGAATACTAAAGTACTTCAGTTTAAAAAATAAAGTTCTTTTCTACTTTTAAACTGTATCAAGCAGTTGCTACTGTTTTTACCCTACATGATGCACTGCAGTGCCTTGATTTTTATTAAAAAAGGTCTTATCTGCTTTTATGCTCACATGGAGCACTGGAGCACTTTAAACTGGAATGTTTGCTGGTATGAACTGAAGAACAATCAGAATGTGATGATTGTATCCCCTTTGTGTCCCTTCACCCCTCCCTAAGCTATACTTCTGGACTGTTTCCTTGTAAGTATAAAATACTGCTTCACCAGGTCCCTTATAAGCCTATTCAATCTTAACTTTGACTCTAGGTATTTATCGAAGGTGTTTGGAACAACTCTTCTTGTACCTCTCAGTAACTACAGTCCCACTACTGACTCTAGGAACTGCATTAAAATTAATCTTACCAGTGTCATTCATAAAATAATAGAAACCATAATCATGGATCTCATAAGTAGGCTGAGTTGTAGCTTACATGCCCGTAACTTAAACCTCTGTAAAAGGAAGAAGTAAGATGAGTTGTGGCTTACAAGCCTGTAACTTAAACCTCTGCAAAAGGAAGATCTTGCCTGGTTAACCTGGTTGATTTCGGATCTGGCCAAGCCCTTCAGTACTATTCCATACTCTAGCATTATAGAAAACTCATCCAAATAAATGTATTTCACAGTCACAACCCACTCTGTTAGGACTTGTGGTAAATTTTCCTCCAAAATATTTTTTACCAGCATCATCATTAAGGGTTCTGTCTTGGGACCACTGTTCTTCAGTATCCATTTCACTGATGTCAAACTTGGCATTAAGTGCCTTTTATTGACCAAGCTTGCTAATAACTACAAACTGTGAGTTGTGATCAGCTCACCATAAGACACTCATATACTCCAAAAGGTCTAATCCTCACAAACTCATGGTGCCAAGACCTTAGACTAAAGCTAAATGCAAAGAAATGTAGTATCATCCTCTGGGGAGCAGAGAACTGCTTCAACCACTATATACACTATACCCTTCTCAAAATATATAGCATCATTAGAGAGCTGCTTACAGATGTGGACAATGAATGGCATAATTCTAGGAGGTATTAGTTTCCCTCTGCCATGCCAAGGAGGACAAAGTTGAACTCTAGAACATGTCACATCGAAGACATTATGGGAACGCAAAAACAAAATGAAAAATAACTCACTTGAAAATGGAGTTCATGTTTAGAGAATGCAGTAATCATTTGCTTCTATACCTACTACTTTACAAAAGATACAGATAATTTGTTGTTTACATGCTTGTGCAGTTGGGCCTCAGTTTGTGTGCTTGTGGGTGGCATTGATTAGCTAGACAAATTTAAATAGTATGTGGAATCTACAAATGGTGAAGTTTTAATAAGCAGTTTGACTTTATTTTATAAATGTGAAGAAGTTGGAGAGTAAATGTAACATCCAGCTGTTTAGAATGTATTTGAGCCCATTAACTGTTCAGTCAGTTCTGAATGTTTGTTAAAAAACTGTGTACACTGCAATACAGCTGGAAAGAAAAGGATGAAATTTAACAGATTTTTCCATCCAAGCACATGCATTGTGAAGGTTGCTATGGAATCTGCCAGTCTAGTTTCTACAGAATCCATTTTAACCCTGATGCTTAAGGCAGTGCCTGACTCTCATGGTAGAGATGTGACTAAGTACATCCCACACAAGTGTCAGGTAAGAAAGGTTATTACAAATAATAGGAACATTTTGACTGCTGAAGGGTATTGAAACAAATAGATGATATATATTTTTTGTTAACAGGCAGAATTTTATAGACATGTTAATAAGTAAGACCTTTAATCCATCTTAATTTATGGATAACATTATCACTATGAAGGATGTCCTCCTTTTTGAGTGTTGTAAATATTATAAGTATGTCTAAAAGGGGTGTCTGTTTTTCTATCAAATATGTATTCCAATAATAAGAAAACAGAATGGATAAAAAATATAGTACGCAATGTTAGCTGTAATTCTGATATATTGGTGCACCTAGTAATATAGGGCTGCACTGTTTTTATGCAGCGAATGAAAATACATTTTCAGATCAAATACACCAGAATGAGTAAGGGTGATTCAACATGGTAAAGGAACTAATTATCTGTCAGTTTGTTAGAGAAATGAGAACTTTGCATAGTTATGTTATTCATAAGTACTGCAAATGATTGTTACCTGCAAGAAAAAGGGTGATGATAAAATGTAACTAATAAAAATAAGGAAGGCTAACAAATTATAATAAATGTGACTAGATTAGTTAAACATTGCTGCTTACTGGACAAGATATACACCTGATAGCTTAGGGTTGAAGTCTGACCTTTGGTTACTATCTGTGTAGAATCTGCATGCTCTCTCATAGTTTGTGTGCAGCGTTTCTCTGCTAACTGATTGACTTCTTTACATTATCAATGCATTTTGAATATATCTTTGCATTGGTAGGCTGGGATATGGCAGAAAAGTGTGCTGGATGTTAACAGTTCACTTACTAATACTATCTAAAAACAATAATAAAAAAGATAGTTAATTACTGCTTATTAAATACTAATTTTGTATATTGGTGTTTCACTCTATGTTAACGTGCCATTTTAAATGACTGTGGTGTTGGGAAATTTGAGTTTTTAATAGCATCTGTGCTTTCTTACTCTTTAAATCATTCTCATGCATCGCATTATGTATTTAAACAGCAGAAAAAGAACATTCTTGTTCATCTGGTCTGATCTTCATGTCCCTCCAGCCCTCTTTAAGTGCTTCCAGCCTTGACTTTCCTGTATTTCTTCCTTCAGCGATAAGCATACATGATTGTATCTACTGATTCATTTTCTCAGTTAAACTGAAATATTTTCTTACGGTTAAAGAGACGATTGTGCTTTCTGTTTGAAAGCCATACTCTTTTATCTATTTTGCCATTCTTCCCTGTTTCTCCTGTTTAAGCTTATTGCATCACATCACAGTGATTTATGCCCTGCTATATTTTTTGTTCTTTCCTAATTTTAGCATGAATAGGATTAGCTATTTTCTTGTCTCTGAATTTCCTTCTGTTTTCACCAGCCCATTTACGACTCCTGGAGTTGTTCTTTGAACTTTTTCAGTTAGTTTCATTTTTATCTATATTACCACAGCAAAGCTGGACACATTACTGTAGCTATGCCCTGACTAAAGATCTTAGAGTAGCATTATTATGTCAGTACTTCTCAAGCCAGGTCTTCCATTTACTTTATTAGTTTTGGCCACAATTATCTCGGTCTGTGCATTGTTGTTACATGCAGTAAAAAGTCATAACACCTCAATTAATTTGACAACTTTAATAACTAACCAAAACTCCAGGACGCAGGCAACATTACTAAAGCATTGTGTTGTGCATTGCCAGAAACATCTAGAAGGATAATGCAGCTAAAACGGCAAGGAAGGAAAAGGGTGGAGATCAGCTTGGATTAAATACTAATTTCATGTGCTTCAGAGAATACAATACATTATGTACAACCAATAATTAAAATGTAATAACCAGGATACTACTTCTTTCTTGTTTTAAATTATTCCTATGCAAACTATAATTTCTAGTATAGGAAATATTTGGTTCAACAGCATAAATTTTGAAAAGTTTAAATATTTTAGATTTATTTTCAATGTGAAGCATTCCTAAGGTAGTAAAATGCTAATTTACATTGTTTCATTGTTATTTTTGAATTATTAAGGTCTGACTACACTACAAAGGCTTTGATGAAAGTCGAACACACATTTGCTATTTCCTGTAACAAGATTCAATACTATTTATCACTGTCTTATTGGTGAGTAGGAGTATGCTTGTCAGAATTAAAGTATCTACTTAGTGTGACAAGAGACAAATCTGAAGAGTATCGGTCTTCTGTCATGACAAATTCAGTTTCAAGGTTTTCAACTGTCTTTTAGTTAAAACAGGCCCAAGATTTGTGCATTGGGTAATTATTGATGTTCCTTTTGAAAAACCTGTGCTTGTTTTTTTAAAGAAAACTTCAACAAGAACTCCAATAGAGACATGGGCTCAAATCCCACTTCTGACAAAATGCAATGATTGGGTGGTGAATACATGCGACATAAACACTATAGATGTTGTCTAATCTCACTGGGATTTCTCAAGAAGAGCTATTTACCACATGACCTACAAACTATTGCATGTTACTCAGTATTAAGGTTATATCCTCCATGTCTAACAGGAACCTCTGCCTGCTCAAGACATCGGTCATCTTCAGATTCAGACAGGTGAAGTTTTTCTTCTTCAAATTTAACCAATATGCCCTCTAACAGGTAAACCATTACATATCAGCACTGTAAAAAAGATGCAGGCCCCAAATAACTCTTGATTAAACCAGGGTCAGCTGTCAAACATAAATGTGATTCTTCATTTTCAGGTGCAAAAATTATCTTGGCATTTTTCTCAAACATACCCTTCAGATCTCTTTTATTTCTTTGCATCTTCTTTAATCCTACTGTACAAGGTTTCATTATGTATTGCCCCCATCTTAACTTAGTTCACATACACTCAGACACACAGACACAGACACACACACACACGCACACACGCGCGCGTGCACACACACACACACACACACACATACACACACAAACAAAATATAGCTTCTGTTGCTTTTCTGAGGAAAATCACTGATAGTTTTGTAGTAAAAGTTCAAACAACTAAAAGCAGCAGGGTTGTTATACAGGAAACAGAGGGAAGACATTTATTTGAAAAGACTCACAACTGCCCTATTATTTTAAGAAATTGTGAGTGAGCTGTTTAAAAGAATCAAATATTTTGGCAACCTTGACATTTGTTGGAGAGTGATTCAGAAAAGCTAGACTGTGAGCAAAACTGGATATATTTATCCACAGAAATTATGAATTGAAGCCTTCACAAGGATAATGCTTCAACAGTATGAGATCTCAAAGCATGTTTTTGAGGGACGGTAGGTTCTGTGAAGAAGTACAGGACAACAGTGCAGGAATAATATAGATCAGGAAACAAAACAGTCTGCAATGATCTTTCCTTTAAGGGGAGATGATATGTTTTTTTCACTGAGATGAATCGACTGATTTTATTTTATATGAACTGGAGGAAGTAGAAAAGTTTGGATCCAGTGGATAATAAGGGACATATGTATTCTATATGTAAATGCGGTACCATCTCTCAAACTGACAGCGTTGCTTCCTGTGATTGAAGACTTATGATTTTATAGATTTAATATTCTTACTGTAATTTAGTGATGAGATTTTTTTCTATAAAAAGTAAAGTTAAATGGCAGGTCAGGCATCATTACTAAGTACTGGGCAGCCCCTTTAAGTAGAGTGCCCGACGCTATAAATGCTCAACTAGAAAAATGTTCATTGGGTTAAAAAAACAAACACTTTTTGCAGGTTTGTTTAATGCTGTTTCTTAATGAACCAGTCACAGATCATGTAAAAGCCACATAGAAAGCTAACAGGAAAAACATTTCTCTCTGGAAGGCTAGATCATTAGCGTAAGGACTATAATTAAGTCAGTGGTGAGGGATTTACCAAAAAGAATAAATGACCAATAATGAAGTCTTGAGACACTCAAAACTGAATTGGAAATGATGTGGATAAACATTATATATCTGGAGTACAGTTCTATTATTGCTGAAGTGTTTTATAATCAGATGCTTGAGCTTGAATTTTATGTTAGACATGAGTGCACACACTGTAGACGTGGGAGGCTGTGATTAACAGTAAAAGGCTTTTCTGAGATCATTTGAAATAGTATGGCAAGAAACTATTCATTAGCAAACAGCAGTTCTCAAAATATTGTTGGTGACTACCAAAGTACAAACAGTGTGCTCCCTCACTATAAGTAATACAGATGTTTAGAGAGAGAGAGAGATTATGTGTGTTCATGTGTGTATGCTTAAGATCTTGTCAGCACTGTTTATGACCACAGACCAGTCCAAGCAAAAAGTCCTTGTAAAACAGTGGTCCCTCCAAGCTATGTTCATAGTGAGCAGACATGGCCCAATAAATGAAGGCAACTGTATGAAACTGTTTTCTCTAATTAAGGCCATATTCACAAATGTATAGATGCTAACATAGCCTTGTCTTAAGCATAAGCGCTTTCGTCAGACAGTCTGACTTCTTCAGAATACAAACATCACACAACCAAATGTTTAAATACCCTATCCAGCAAATCAGCAGCTTACATCATTTCCTGTTAGGATATAACATTAAAAATAACATATGTCAAAAATTAAACTAAAATACAATAAAATAAATTAAAACCTACAAAATATATACTATATATGTATATATATATATATATATATATATATACACACACACACACACAATTCCAATCCCATATTCAAATAGAATGCATCGATTTAAGATTTAACAGTGCCATAATACTGACCCTATCATTAAGGCTAGGTTTTACACTTGCGTTTAATTTGATTTGCCATTTCAACTCAAGAAATTCAAGGTAATCTTCCACAGGCCCACCCCAAAAACTAAGGTCTGCATGGTCAATGGCACAAAATTTAAAATTATGTGTGGGAAACATTTCAGTATGTTTAAACAATGCATTTTTGTTGTTCTTTTGCTTTATGTCATATAGATGTTCATAAGCCCTTTGCTTCAGGGCCCTCTTAGTTTTCCCCACATAAAAAACCATCACAGGAGTCACATTTGGCCACATAAACCATGCCTTTGGAGTAGTAATAGTATTTATATTTTGGGTAAATGGTCCAAAAGTTCTTAATGTGAATGGTGTCCTTATCTACCATTAGGTGGCATTGATGGTGTGATACCCATGCCCTGGCCTATCAATCAAGGACCCTCAATCCTCACCACTAACACCCGTGAGGGACATCTCATATAGGAGGAAAGAATAACAAATACACACAGTAAAGTGCAATTTCCCTTAAGACCACACAGAGATCACAGTCAGTCCGAGGCTGGTCATTCCCTTGCACTCCAGGTCCCCAATAAGACTCCCCACTGGTACAGCTATAGGGTCCAAATCTCAGCCAGCTGGGCAAGCTAAAATCTTTAGCACCCTCTCTGTCCAACCAGTGCTTCATGTCCCTGCCCAAGTAGCTGACATACACACACTTTGAGATAAGAGTTTCTACAACCACACAGACACTTATGGGGAAGGCTGGCACAGGTTCCCCAGCAGTGCCCCTTTTACCCAGGCTATACAGTAGAAATCACTGCCACCACCCAGCTAATAATTATCAGCTACTCAAAGGCCCTTATGAAAGGGTGTTCAATTATTACTGTGCAATATTATTATCCAATTGGCAAGTGTGACTAAACAGTCAGGGCTCATTTGGAGTGACTTGGACAGTAAACACTATAAATATGAAATATACTCTAGAGCTTAAATTATCTCTACACAAAACAGCCACAGTTGAAAGGTTTAAACATATTTAATAATAAATACTAAAAACACAAGACAATACTCCTTACTACACAGTGCTAATCAAGAGTTCAGAGATCACAGAGAAATACTTAAAATAATTCAGTAGTACAGTTCTGACATCACAGAAAAACACAGTCTAATCTTTCTAGTTTCTAGCTATTGCTATGAGAAAACACAAGTCTAAGATAAACTTACTTTTAGAGCAAGACAGTGCTGTGAGTTGGATGGTCAAGACAAAAAATGCTTAAAGCTCTCTGATTCTCTCTGCTTTTAAAATCACATTCCTGGTTCCCATTACATCATTCTTCACACTTCCCTGAGTTCCCAGACTAACAGAAACTACATTTACATTATTAACATCTCCTTGTGTTATCTTGCAGCTGGTCGGGAAGCAGATCAATACAAATATGTTTGCATGTTTAAATCTAGCAATTTAACTCTTGGTTAAAACAATAGAAAGCATGTCTTCATCTAGACTGCCTGGAGCCATGTTTACATCAAAGGGTCACAACACGCTTCACTTGGTCAGTAGAGAGCACTGTTGTTACATTTTTTTGCAGTTCTACATCTAACAGCAGTCTTTTTCCATTTAAGACAACAAGCCTGTGCCTTACATTAATATTTACAAATTATATAATTATCTATAAAATTCTACCTGGCTAGGCTGGCAGCCTTCACATTTCTCCCTCCCCCCAGAGAACCCAAGCTAGTTTTTCAAGTGACTCTTGAGAAACACTACTTGAGAGAGTTAGGACTATCTGAATATACCTTACCCTGTCCCCTATTTTGAGAGCCCATCTGCATTGGCATTGCTAATTCCACTGCGGTGCTGCACTGATACATCATATGTTTGCAACCCCAGGCTCCATCTTATCAACTTGGCATTTTGCTGGCTGGCTATGTTTAGCCATGTTAGGGGGTTGTGATCTGTCATAACAGTGAATTTCCTTCCATACAGATAAGGCTGAAGTTTCTGCAGTGCCCACACTATGGTTAGACATTCCTTTTCTACAGCTGCATAGCATTCCTCCCTGGGTTGGAGCCTACGACTGAGATAAACCACTGGGTGCTCTTCCCCCTCTGAATAAATCTGGCTAAGTACAGCCCCCACCCCATGGTTCGAAGCATCCACCTGCACAACACATTCTTTGCTGTAATCTGGACTGGCTAACACAGGGGGTCCTCCCAAAGCTTCTTTAAGCTTCTGGAATGCCTGCTCACATGCTGGGGTCCACACTACCTTATCTGGCCTGTTCTTCCTTGTTAGGTCTGTGAGGGGAGCAGATATGGTACTATAACTGCAGCAAACTTTGTGTAGTACCCTGCTGTCCCTAAAAATGACCTCACCTGCTTTTTAGTAAGAGGTGCAGGCTATGACTGAATGTCTTCCACTTTGGCAGGTTCTGGCCTTATCTTACCACTCCCCACTCTATGTCCTAAGTAGGAGACCTCTGCCATACCCACCTGACATTTGCTTGGCTTAATGGTCAACCTTGCCCTCTGTATTCTCTCCAGTACCTCCCTGACATGTTGAAGGTGCTCTGGCCAGGAATGGCTGTATATGGCAATATCATCTAGGTAGGCAAGGACAAACCCTCCTGCTCCTGCTAGGATACGATCTACCAGCCTCTGGAAAGTCACTGGGGCATTCTTCATCCCAAAGGGCATCTTTGTGTACTCATATGAGCCAAAAGGAGTCGCAAAGGCTGACTTCTCTCTAGCACTGGGAGTCAGGGGCACCTGCCAGTAATCCTGGTAAGATCAATAGCTGTAAGATACTTAGCCCCACCCAGCTGCTCTAGGGCCTCATCTGTCCTAGGCATGGGGTAAGCATCTGACTCTGTGTGACTATTTAATTTCCTGTAGTCCACACAGAACCTGGTGCTGCCATCCTTCTTTGGCACCAGCACCACTGGGGAGGCCCAGGGAATGTTGGACTCTTGAATCACCCCTAGTTCCAACATCTCCTGTGCTTCTTCCCTCTGAGTCTGGCACTCTATAAGGGGCCTGCCTAATAGGCCTTTGGGGTCCTGTATCCATGTGGTGCTGCCCCAGGTGGGTGCACCATGGTTTCCAGTGAACATGTCCCCAAATTCCTGCCACACTGCTCAGATTTCTTGAACCTAGGTAGGAGATAGCTGCTGGAACATTGCTACCCCTTCCACTGAGGTGTTATCGCAAGCCTCACTGAGGAGATCAGTCCCCAGATCTCCCTCAGACTCCTCCTGCAGTCCACTGAAAATGCTCAGCACGAGGGCCTCCCTATCATGGTAAGGTTTCATCATGTTACCATGGTACAGGTTGTGCCCCTGCCTTCTGCCTAGCAGTTCCACCATGTAGTTAACATCACTTACCTTTCTTACCACCTTGTAGGGTCCCTCCCAAGCTGCTTGCAGCTTGTTGTGTCTGGCAGGAATGATAACCATTACCTGCTGCCCCACAGCATACTCTCTAGCTTAAACATTCCTGTCATACCACACCTTTTTCTGTTGTTGGGCTTCTTCCAGGTTCTCCTGGGTCAAGCCCATGAGTTCCCTGAGCCTTAGGTTCATAGATAGAGTTCATAGATTAGTACTAGGCTAACCGCCCTTGCAAGCCATTTTAAGCCTAGCCAATTATCCCTTGTGAGACTCAAACCCTGTACCTTGTGTTTGTAAGGCAAACACCTTAACGATTAGGCCACCCTCCCAACCTCCCACCTTTTCCTGAGGTTTAGGACATATGCCACAACAGACTCCTTGTGAGACTTGCACTTACCTTCCCACTCATCTCAGATTAAATCTAGAGGTCCCATCACCCTATGCCAATACAGCAACTCAAAGGGTAATAAACCTGTGGATTCCTGGGGAACCTCTCTGTAAGCAAACAACAAATGGGGCAATATTTGTCCCAGTCCCTCTTAAACTGATCTGCAAATGCCCATAGCATGGACTTGATTATAGAGTTTAACCTCTCAACAAGACCATTAGTCTGGAGATGATAGGGGGTGGTCTTCATGTGCTTCACCCTACAGGACTTCCACAGACAAGCCAGCAGGTCAGACATGAAATTGGCACGTCTGTCAGTTAGTATTTCTTTTGGAAAACCTAACCTGCTGAAAATCTCTAACAAAGCATTTGCCACCTTCTCTGCCTAAATGGAGGACAAAACCACCACCTCAGGGTATTGTGTAGCATAATCCACTACCACTAGGATATACTTTTTCCCTGTGGAACTTGGGGTACTCAAAGGACCCACAATATCCATAGTAACCCTCTGAAATGGCTCCTCAATCACAGGCAAAGGCATCAAAGGAGCTATCACCTTGTCTCCTGCCTTGCCTTCCTTTTGGCATTGCTCACAGATCCCGCAGTACCCTGTTACATCTCTGGAAATTCCGGGCCAATAGAAGTTCTGCATAATATACCTCTTTGTACATTTTATGTCCATATGACCTGCAAAGGGAATATCATGGGCTGTGGTTAGAAATGCCCGATGGTAGGCACTACCAACTTCTGTACTTTCTCACCTTCTAGCCCTCCCTCATGGGTCAACTCTCTGTATAGATTCCCTTTATCCCAGTATACAGATTCCCCTTTCCTTGAGAATCAGGTGCCTCCCTAGCTACCTGCCTCAGGCCTTGCAATGTAGGCTCTGAGAGCTGAGCCTGTCTCAACTCTTTCCTTGTAACCATTCCCAGCTCCCCTTCTACAGGATGTCTGGCATCCTCTGACAGTGGTGCCTCACTGTCAGCCTGGGTACTACTACTCACCTCTACCTTTGCAATCCCTGTGTCCAAGAGAACATCAGTACCCAGAAGCAGCTGTGGCTCACATTCAGTCTCACTGCTACAGAGTAGCTCCCTCCCAGAAGTAACCATCTCACCAGTCCTGGCTGCAAGTATGCAGTCTGTCTGGACCTCCCCCAGGCTACCAGACCCACATGCTTATCTCCTAGCCTCACTGCATGTAACTGCATAAGCACATGGTACTGCCTCATCCAAATCCTTCCCTATCAGGACATCTGTAAGATGGTAGTTTGGTACCCTTGTTGCCTCAAGACAACCTACTATTGGCATTTTGTCTTTCCCACTTACTGGCTTGCTCACCTTTGGTTCCCCATCTTGCCTCTGTGGATACCCATATGCCACATGGCTCCACTGGTTGCATTCAAAACATTTAACCCTAGCTCCTGGACGTGTACCACACAGACACTTCTAGGCTTCTTCTGCTACTGGAAGATTCTGTTGGGGCAGTCTGTGCTGCCCACCATGGGTTCCTTTAGACCCATGAGCAGTACTTGGGGTCCCTTTACTATGCAGGGCTGCCCTGCTTGCCAGGTATAGGTCTCCCTTCTTCCCCAACTCATCTGAAGTAGAACATTTTCTATCAGCTAATCCTCATGTCCTCAGGCAAAGTGCTAAGGGCTTGTTCCCTCACCAAAAGGTCTACCAGCCCTTCAAAAGTGATGACCTGACATCCACTCACCCACCTATGGAGATAAGTGCTCAGTTCAGCAACATATTCACACACACTTTCATCTGCCTTGCGTCTATGCTTATGAAACTTTTTCCTATATGTTTCAGGTGTTAGCTTAAACAATTCTAACAAATGCTTTTTGACAACAGTATAATCAAAACATGCAATGTCAAACATTTTTGACAAAACAGCTACAGCTTTACCATGGAGTAAGGGGGACAGGAACTGTACCCAGAGCTTTTGGTCAACCCCATACTGTTTGCATAGCCTCTCAAACATATGAATGAAACTATCAAAATTATCCACCTCTTTAAACTGCGGAAGGAATCTACTTACCTGTTTTGCTTCTGTGGTCCAGTTACTCCCTTCTCCATTACCTCCATGACTCTGGTGAAGAGTCAGCATCTCCTTCTCATGCTGCCTCTGCCTCTCCTTTTCCTCAGCTTCTAGGCATAGCAGTTTCTCAATCTCCTCAGCATCTAGACGCCTCCGTCTCTCAGTTGCTTCTATTTCCACATGTCTGGCCTCCAACTCAAGTCTCTTTAGCTCCAGATGGATTTTTAAGTCCTCTGCAGAAAGGTTGAGCTGTCCATTCTCCGAGGGTATTATATCTCCACTGCCAGTCTGATTGCCTTCCAGGTTGCTGTTTTCTAATGCAGCTGTAACCAAGGCTGCAATCAGGCCTGCCTTAGTCAGGTTTCCATGAACCAGTCCCCTAGCCTGGCTGGTCTATATTAGAACATAGAATATTTAACAGTTCAAATCACTAAAGGTTGTGATCGAACTGTTAAAAAAATCGAATGTTCAGAAAAAAATATAAAAACAAAAAAAAATAAATAAATTGTGTAGGTGGGGGGGGCAATGCCCCCTGAACCACCCACACCTCCTGCTACTTAAATATACCAACTCTGAGACTGCAATACATTGAAGTAAATGGAAATCTCCCCTTGCAGAGATTTTCGTTTACTTGTTCGATGTTCTGCAGTTTCGCTATTCTCGTGTCGACAATGTCAGATTTGACATTGTCGGCTTTTGAGAATTGAATATAGACCCTAGCCTGGCAAATCTCTGCCAGCTGACTCCTTGTCAACTTTCTATACTCCTCTGCTGACATGCTGCCTGTTCACCTGACTAACTAAGCTAACAAAAGAAATAAAACAATTGTGATCTCAACTCTAAGTATTCAGTGAGTGGCTGATTTAGAGTACAAAACACCTTCAGAGCTCACTGTGCACAAGCTACAGGAATTCACTCTACCCACACCACTACAAGCCAATTAGTATTTGCCACCAATTATTATGTGATGTGGATATACCACCACTGCCAAACAATTAATATGTGATGCCCATGCCCTGGCCCAGCAATCAAGGAGCCTCAATCCTCACCACTAACACCAGTGAGGGACATCTCATATAGGAGGAAAGGATAACAAATACACACAGTAAAGTGCAATTTCCCTTAAGAGCACACAAAGATCACTGTCAGTCCAGGGCTGATCGCTCCCTTGCTCTCCAGGTTCGCAATAAGACTCCCCACTGGCACAGATATAGGGTCCAGATTTGAGTCAGCCGGGCAAGATAAAATCCCCAGCACCCTCTCTGTCCAACCAGTACTTCATGTCCCTGCCCAAGTAGCTGACACACACACACTTTGAGATAAGAGTTTATACAACCATGCAGACACTTCTCGGGAAGGCTGGCACAGGTTCCCCAGCTGTGCCCCTTTTACCCAGATTATACAGTAAAAATCAGTGCCACCACCCAGCTAATATTTATCAGCTACTCAAAGGCCCTTATGAAAGGGTGTCCAATTATTACTGGGCAATATTATTATCCAATTGGTAAGTGTGACTAAACAGTCAATGCTTATTTGGCGTGACTTGGACAGTAAACACTATAAATATGCAATGTACACTAGAGCTTAAATTATCTCTACACAAAACAGCCACAGTTGAAAGGTTTAAAAATATTTAATAATAAATACTAAAAACCCAAGACAACACTTCTTACTACACATTGCTAGTCAAGAGTTCAGAGATCACAGAGAAATACTTAAAATAATTCATTAGTACAGTTCTGACATCACAGAAAAACACTTAGTCTAATCTTTCTAGTTTCTAGCCATTACTAAGAGAAAACACAAGTCTAAGATAAACTTACTTTTAGAGCAAGACAGTGCTGTGAGTTGGATGGTCAAGACAAAAAATGCTTAAAACGCTCTGATTCTCTCTGTTTTTAAAATCACATTCCTGGTTCCCATTACTTCATTCTTCACACTTCCCTGGGTTCCTGGGCTAACAGAAACTACATTTACATTCTTAACATCTCCTTGTGTTATGTTGCAACTGGTCAGGAAGCAGAGCAATACAAATGCATTTGCATGTTTAAATCTAGCAATTTAACTCTTGTTTAAAACAGTAGAAAGAATGACTTCATCTAGACTGGCTGGAGCCATGTTTACATCAAAGAGTCACAACGTGCTGCACTTGGTCAGTAGAGAGCACTGTTGTTACATTGCAGCAGTTTTTTCCGTTTAAGACAACAAGTATTTGCCTTACATTAATATTTACAAATGATAGAATTATCTATAAAATTCTATCTGGCTAGGCTGGCAGCCTTCACAGTGGGCATCTACCAAATTTAAAACAACCACAATCCTTGGAAAACATCCTATTACATTCCAACAGGCCTTTAAGTGACATGTCTTTCTTATAAACCACTATAGTTTCTCACCTAATAACTTACTGACCTCATTGTCCAAACTAAAAATCATGTTTTAAATGCGGTAGATGCCCACAATGCCGCCTAATGGTAGGTAAGGCCACCATTCACATTAAGAACTTTGAGACCATTTACCTGAAAAAGAAATACTATTGCTACTCCAAAGTCATGGTTTATGTGGCCGAGTGTAACTCCTGTGATGATTTTTATCTGGGGAAAACTAAGAGGGCCCTGAAGCAAAGGGCTTATGAACATCTATATGATATAAAGCAAAAGAACAACAAAGATACATTGTTTAAACATATTGAAATGTTTCCCATGCATAATTTTAAATTTTGTGCCATTGACCACACAGAACTAAGTTTTCGGGGTGGGCCTGTGGAAGATTACCTTGAATTTCTTGAGTTGAAATGGCAAATTAAACTAAACACAAGTGTAAAACCTGGCCTTAATGATAAGGTCAGTATTATGGCACTGTTAAAGCTTAAATCTATGTATTTTATTTGAATATGGGATTGGAATTTTGTATATATATATATATATATATATATATATATATATATATATATATTGTATATATTTTGTAGGTTTTAATTTTATTGCATTTTAGTTTAATTTTTGACATATGGTATTTTTAATTTTATATCCTAAAAGGAAGTGATGTAAGCTGCTAATTTGCTGGGGGGGGGGTATTTAAACATTTGGTTGTGTGATGTTTGTTTTCTAAGGAAGTCCGACTAGCTGACAAAAGCGCTTAATCTTAAAATAAAAAACAGACTGGTTTGCACGCTTATCGGACTGGTGGCATTATTCTGGTGAACATTTCTTCCTTATATGTTGTTCGTGGTTTGTCTTTGTTTTGGATATCGGTTTGGTTTGGAAGGAAGGAGGCAACAGCCTAATACCATGGCTGTTATGGACTTACAGACTTTGGCACAAGCAAAAGCTGCTTTATCAGCCTCAGTGAATGAATTAAATTCTAAAGTGGATAATTTAGTGCAAAAACAGGATGGCAGTATTGAATTGACTTCTAACTTCAACTTAAATACTGGAGGGACCTACTCGCAAACTTTGGAGCTTTCGCTCATCACCCCAGCACAAAGAGAGCATTGTCATGGCAATGCAACACAAGGAAGTACTGGCTTCTCTAATAGCTCTGGTGATAACAGGAGAGCTTACCAACAGATGAGGTCCAGAAGCAGTGACGTGACTATGGCATCCTTCTCTACAGAGCAATGGCTGAGGAACAAACTGAATATGGACAACAATATGGACTGTACTGAGCAAGTAGTTGGGACTTTAGACGAGCAAATAAAATTGTTCCAGGACCTTATTTACAAATACAAGAAATTTCAGCTTGAAAACTCATATCTACAAGAATGTGTCAACCGCGAGCAAGCCCCGAAAGGGCTTAGGATGTGGAAGTTCCCAACAGGACTTATTAAGTATTCACAGCTATATTTAGACCTTATTACCTTCTTTAACAGGTAAGGTTGCGAATTACTAAAACTATTGATTTGTGATAATAGGAAAATGACAATGTTAATTAGAGACATAGAAAAAACTGATGCTAGTATAAAAATGATTTGTTATTTGAACACAAGAAAATGAATTTTTTAACATTTTTAAAACTATTGATAATGATTTGATTGCTTTAAAAGCTAGAAAACAATGAAAACTGGAGAGGGACAAGTGGGATTATGATGCTTGGGAAGGCATACCAGGACACCCCAGAGGGACAGTAGGCCCGTTATTTTGATAGGCCCTCTGCTGAAACCAATGAGGTGTACAATGAGAATATCGATGATGATTATTCAAACAGGGATGTCCCTTTAGATCCTCCACCTTTGAGGAGGTCCAAAAGAATCAAGAACCGGAGAGAGGGGAGGTCTGCTCGTTCCAATTATGTGCAGGAGATGTATCAAGATTGGTGGAGGGGGAGAAGGGGATCCTATCACAGATAACTGAACCACTAGATACTGTGGTTTTAGTGGTAGAAAATCATGTCGATAATTTTACTATTTACAACTACAGCCAGATTAATGTGGATTCAGATTAGGCAAATCTATTTTCTAAGGGTCTGAACTTTGTCCCAGGTAGGAGTGCCGATTTGGTGGATGCAATTTCAAATTTGAAAATGTTTAGTAGGAAATTGAATTTGGCCCTTTATTTTAGAAATTACAACCACATGGGGACTCCGAGTATGCCACATCAGCCTAGCACCTTTATTCCACCTGTCCACCCTATGGTTTTCATTTTTGAAGTACCGTGTGACAATGAGATCAGAGAACTTCTAAAATTTAATAACAACAGTGCCCCCAATAATTTGGAACATGTAGAATGGAGGCTTTTACAGGATATTGTGTGCAACCATGGCATTAGATTAATGAAACCTGATAAGGGTGGGGGGCTTGTATTTATGAATACCTCTGACTATAACATATTTATTGTATAGTGATACCTATGTTGAAGCATTAATAAATTAAATGAATATTGGCTATAGAAATATTGATCTCATGGTGGAGGAATTACTACTAAATGGGCAAATTAACTTTGTGATATATGAATTTTTTTTTAAATATCCTGGAACACCTACCATTTTTGGGATCTCAAAGATACACAAATCCATTATTGATCCACCCCTATGCCCAATAGTGGATGCTAAGGCCTCAAAAACCTTTTGCCTAGCTAAGTATATTGACAGTAAGGTGAAAGGCGTATTAAGTAACAGCCAGTGGGTAATAAAGGATTCATGAGATTTCCTTGGTAAAAGTAAACCTGAGATGTACAATGATGGATTAATCATGGTCACTATAGATATCTGTGACCTTTTTTCTGTGATACTTCATGAAATGGGACTGGAGTGGTTTTATGACTATTTATGTAACAATTCTGACTTGGGGCATGGAGCAATACTGACTATAAGAACATGGATGGAATTGGTTTTAGAAAACAACTTTCTTAGCTTTAAAGGCCATATCTTTAAACAGAGACAAGTGCTGAGCATGGGAGTATGTTGTGCACCTGCATTTGCCAACATAGTGCTGGTGCATTAGGAGGACTTATTTATTATGAACTCTAATTTTAGGGAGTCCTAGGCACTGTACGGCCACTATCTTGATGATATAGTCCTCTTCTGGAAAGGTGGGTTAGGGAATTTGGAAGAATTGTTTTCATACATTAATGGGGCTACCAACCTCCTGAAATTCACTATGACAAAGGATAAACATAAGTTGAATTTCTTAGATGTTACCATTAAAAAGGATTGCAGGAGGAAGATTTTTACTTCACATCTTTATAGAAAACCCACCTACTCTAACACACTGTTGCATTTTCAAAGCTGGCACCCTGAACATCAGAAGAAAGCATTAGTTAAGGGGCAATATGTCAGGGTTGCCAGAATGACATCTGAGGCTGAGGATTTCTAAAGAGAATGTGAGACGTTGAAAGGTATGTTAGCTAGGAGAGGGTACCCCTTGGAATTTGTTAACTTAATAGAAAATGAAGTTAAACATAAGAGAGAAATGGGTACAATCATTAGACTTCTGTTCAATATGAGTGTTATTGATATGGGTGTTGATAGGAACAATCATGATGGATTTTCTAGAGCTTTTACCATTCCTTACATGCTTAATTTCTATGATATTCGCAACATTATTGGAAAATTTTGGATGATTTTTAGTTTGGACGATGAGGTCAGTAAGGTATTTGGTGAGAAACCTATAGTGGTTTATAAGAAAGACATGTCACTTAAAGGCCTGTTGGAATGTAATAGGATGTTTTCCAAGGGTGGTGGTTGTTTTAAATGTGGTAGATGCCCACAATGCCACCTAATGGTAGATAAGGACACCATTTACATTAAGAACTTTGGGACCATTTACCTGAAAAATAAATACTATTGCTACTCCAAAGGCATGGTTTATGTGGCCAAGTGTGACTCCTGTGATGGTTTTTATGTGGGGAAAACTAAGAGGGCCCTGAAGCAAAGGGCTTATGAACATCTATATGACATAAAGCAAAGGAACAACAAAAATGCATTGTTTAAACATATTGAAATGTTTCCCACGGATAATTTTAAATTGTGTGCCATTGACCACGCAGACCTAGGTTTTTGTGGTGGGCCTGTGGAAGATTACCTTAAATTCTTGAGCTGAAATGGCAAATTAAACTAAATGCAAGTGTAAAACCCGGCCTTAATGATAGGGTCAGTATTATGGCACTGTTAAAACTTGAATCTATGTATTTTATTTGAATATGGGATTGGAATTGTGTGTATATATATATATATATATATTGTATATATTTTGTAGGTTTCAATGTTATTGTATTTTAGTTTAATTTTTGACATATGGTATTTTTATAGTTATATCCAAACAGGAAATGATGTAAGCTGCTAATTTGCTGGGGAGGGTATTTAAACATTTGGTTGTGTGATGCTTGTATTCTGAGGAAGTCAGACTATCTGATGAAAGAGCTTAATCTTAAAATAATAAACAGGCTGGTTTGCACACTTATCGGACTGGTGGTGTTATTCTGGTGAACCTTTCTTCCTTATCTCTTGTTCCTGGTTTGTCTTTGTTTTGGATATAGACTTGTCTTAGTTCACTACTTTTCTTTTATTCTTACAAGAGACATGGTTTCCTATGTTAATAGGAAGGATTTAGAGTAGCAGTTACTTGGAGATGTAAAAAATGCTGTCATATGGCCAAAGAACTTATCTAATTACCTTTGCATAAATATTTTTTCTTTGTCATTTGGAATTATTATGCTCAGACATTAGTTGCTGGCAGAAAATAACAGTTGAAATGTTTCTCATTTTTATTTAACTGGACAGTGTAAGGAGCAACTTTGAAATAGAATGGTGCAAGGCTTGTGGGGAAAGTCAGGTACCTAGCTAAGGCAATTTTCTACAGAAATTTTAAGTGAAATTTTCAGATAGAGTAAAAGTAACAGTCACTGGTCCAGATTCCATAGAGTTCATGGAATTTGTCAGTGTGCACAGAGATCCATTCAAGACTTGTAGCTAACCAAGTGATATGCAAATATGGCCGAGTCTATGGAAAATCACTCAGAAGAAAGCAGACATAACCAGTGACATCAATGCAACACAAGCAGTCATTTCAAAGCTGTATTCCAAGAAAACTCTTTTATAAAGTGAATGTATTACCAGTGCACATTTACAGAATTTATGCAAGCTCAATGGAACGTTGAGTAAGAGGTGGAAAGTAGTAAAGGAAGAGAAATGTGCATCAGTCGTGTCTTTAAAATGTGACAAATATCTGCAAACAATTACAGGTACCATAATTTGTAGATGGATACGTATATATATATATATATATATATATATATATATATATATATATATATACACACACACACACACACACACACACACACACACACACACACACACACACCAATCACAATTTGCAGAATATGACATAATCTACAAGATTTCTAATAAAAAGTTAAGTAAATAAGGCAAAGGGCAATCACAGCAACTTTACCATGGCTAAAAGTAGCTAACAATGGGTATGGAGTACATAAGTAATACTCCCCCACTAAGGAAACGGGGCGATAGAAAAGCAGACATGGGGTGAGGGTAAAGAAGAGGGACACACAAGAAATGTGATGGAATAGGAAGGTCAGGAGAGGCAGAGGGGCCTGGACATTTTTTTTCTGAGAATATACCACATTTTTTTCTTTTTTGGAGACTGGAAGGAATGGAAAAGACACAGAAAGAGGAGGACAGAAAAAGAGCAGTTATAAACATATAACAAATGTCAAAAAACGTGACAGACAATGGTTAGAAATGCACATAAAGGAGAAGTAATGTACATAGAGAGCACACATACAGACAATACAACATTAGA
Organism: Protopterus annectens; assembly: GCF_019279795.1. Taxonomy (NCBI): domain Eukaryota; kingdom Metazoa; phylum Chordata; order Ceratodontiformes; family Protopteridae; genus Protopterus; species Protopterus annectens. The sequence continues at coordinate 1,048,692,237 of NC_056727.1, forward strand.
GAAGGAAAATTGGCAAACAGGGTAGGGATACATACCAACCATGGTGCAAAGCAAAAATACATATCTACGAATGCACAAATCATTGCTGAGGTGTTGCAAACTGTGTGACAGTCACACCAGAATGACCAATGGTAGGTGTGTTGGAAAACACTAAATGTGGAATGTCATAATTGCAGCACACAGTGGATACCAAATTCAGTCATGCACTAGGCTTTCAGCAGTGCAAGTGTAAGCCAAGCTACAGCAAAATGAGCAAACGCAGGAGCAGACAAGTGGAGGGCAGATACCCTGTATATGAAAGGCAAATAGCCAAGCACAGCACCAAACAGTAGTAGCACAGTAAAACATTAATGTGGCTGTGTAATGAACATATAAGTATATACATCACAAACATAGGAGAGATGGGACCAATATATCAAAGACACATGCCATGCCAGAGGCAGCAAAAATGGGTTATCAAGTATACAATGTATATATGTGACATGCAATGGCATAACACAATCCAGACAGAAAAAAAGGTTCATCACACATACCCACACCAATCACATGGAATATGAAGCAAATGGATATACATATATAATTAATGAAAATTAAAGAATGCAAGCCTTGCATAGGTATGAAGCATATATATCCCTGGATAATGCACAGTACATAAGAACAACATAAACAATAATGGAATCTACTCAATTGCCACCACCTTGTGTGTATATGCCTTGCATGTGTATAATACCCACCATGGTGGCACAAGGTAATATTGTGCAAGTACACTTACATGACAATGATGATAGCTTACAGGAAGGTAAACATACACATAACATATGTCATGTCTATGTGAAACATGCAGGGCAAACCTATAAGGAGGGAGAGAGATGGACAACATAGATCGACATCAGGAAGAAAATGCCAGCAAGAGAAAATAGACACAGTTTAAAGCAGGACAGCTCAAACTAAGAAGACACAGTGCACATGCCTGTGTCCACAACACATGATAGACTACAAGTCCTCACAGATACATTGAAGCAAATGGCCAACATCTGACACATGGGTATAGTGCACTGTGGATGGCTATGAACATGTCTGTGTGCAAATGACACAATCAACATAGTAATGTGCAACAATTTAACAGCAAGTGGCATAGGTACACCACAAAAGTAGTTTTGAGTATCACACACACGTGTGCACACACACGTGTGCACACACACACACATATATATATATATATATATATATATATATATATATATATATATATATATATGTATACATATACATATACCTCCGGATTCTCAAAAGCCTGCACGGAGTGCAAGATGAATGCAGTAGCTCACGCAGGCAATATGTCTGCCGTGCAATCCAGGAACAGCTGGCAGGGGCGTGCACGAGAGCTACAGCACTAATCTTGCACGGACTAAGCCCTGGTATGCAAATCCCCTCACGTGCTGGAGAAATCCATGCAAATGAGGTGATATTGCAATCCAGGAAGTTTGCAATAGTCTGTGCAAGACAAGTGCAATCTGCAGAAATGTACTCGGTTAGTAACCGAGTACATTTCTGCAAACTCCAAAATGGAGCTATGACAACTCCAAATAAAGGCTACATAATATTGAGGAAGCATGCCAATGGCCAAGTAGAAAGCCATTGGCATTGCAAACTTTTTAAAAAATAAATAAAACAACTTTTTTTTTTTTTTCGCCGATCTCGGCTGTTTAAGCAAAGAGCAGAGGCGTGCAAACGGGATCAGGGGGAAAATAAGAAAATAAACTGAAAATGAGCATTCTAACAAAAATCAGTATTCTGCCATGCAAGTCAATGGCAGGCAAAAGACAAACTGGCCAGTGAGTAGTGGTTGTTAAGGGGGGAGGCTCAGTGTGGGATATGTAACTATGCATTAGCAGGCAATCCTATGCAAATGAGGGTAAGATTAGTGAATCCCAGATATTCCCAGGGTGTAAGGCAGGTCCCAAGAGTGTAAGAGTATAAATAGCTGGGTGCAAGACTAGGATATAGGTGACATCATGGGTGTGTGTGTCAGGCATACTATAAGCGGATTGGAGACCTGTGGCTCGGGATTGCTCCTAGGTTAGCACAGCTAAGCTAGGGGTATGTCTAAACCTGCCTAGCACACTTTACAAAGTGTAAGCAGGTGTGCACACCGCACACCAGGTTTTACAGGAAGAAAAAGGAAGTTAAACCAAGAAAAAGAAGCTCTGTGCACATATGAGCACTCCATTTGTGTGGAGCGCACATGGGCTTAAACAGGGAGTCAATGGGAAGGGAAAACAGCAGTAGGAAGGTAATCAATGAGTACTAGCTTAGCTGACAGGTGAAATGTATCAGGATCAGCCAATTACACAGGCAGCAGACCAGCTCAGCCCAGCACACCACTATAAACTATGCAAACACCTCCCCCCCCTTGTTTTTCCCAAAAACTCTGCACCACCGGTGCATACAGATGGGAAAATTTTACAAAAATGAAAGCAAGAGAAAAAAACGATAAGGGTTGCAGCAGCTATCATAAACCAGCATGTGCAAGAGGCTGAGGGTGGTGAGGATATGAATGCTGCTGAGCAACCCACAGTGAGGAGACAGAGAAGAGTGTACAGACCCAGGGTAACCTACCAAGGGCTACATGAGCTGGAGATAGTGGAGTGCTATAGGGTGGACAGGGACTTCCTACAGCAAATTGTTGAGCTGTGCCGGCCACGCCTCACACACAGAACTAACACAGGGGAACCCATCCCAGTGGATACCAAGGTATGTGCATGCCTAAGATTACTAGCTACAGGTACCTTCCAAAGGCCAACTGGGGATATGATGGGTATTTCACAGGCATCAGCATCCAGGGTACTCCACCAGTTCCTGGATGCCATGTCAGCACATGTCGGTGAGCATGTATATTTCCCCATCACCCATGAGGTGTTGGCCAGCAATATGCGTCTCTTCCACCAAATAGCAGAATACCCTGAGGTAGTGGGTGCAATAGACTGCACGCACATATGCATTAAAGCATCACCAGGTGAGCGGGGTAGGGTCTACATCAACTGCAAGGGCTTCCCCTCCATCAACTGCAAGGTTGTGTGCGATGTCCAGGGCATAATAATGAATGTGTGTGTTGGCTGCCCTGGAAGCTACCATGATTCCCACATCTGGCATCCGACGCAGGTTTACCAGACATTTGCCAATGGGGACATCCTACATGGTCACCTAGTGGGGAATGCTGGATATGCACTGGAGCCATGGCTGATGACACCCATCAGAGATGCACACACACACACCCAAACAAGAACTCCATAATAATGCACACACACACACACACACACACACACACACACACACACACACACACACACACACACACACACACACACACACAAATCATAATAGAGCGTGTGTTTGGAATGCTCAAGTCACAGTTCCGGTGCCTGGATACATCCGGTGGAGCCTTGCAGTACTCACCAACTACATGTACCCAAATTGTCCTTGTATGTGCCATGCTACACAATATGATCCTGTGGAAACAGCTGCAGCAGGAACAGCATGGGGCAGGGCCACACAGCACAGAGTGACTCCGAGGAGGAACAACCTGAGCCTGCCCCAGTAGGCAGAAGGAGGTGTGCCCAGTATGCCCTGGCCTTGGCAAAGAGGCAACACATAGCACATGCACTGACACAGTAGGGATCCAGGGAATTAAACCTCTCTCCGACTCATACATACAGTAAAAGGGATGCCAAACATGACACTACCTGTGCTCAACCGTGTATAGGGAGTGTACTATGTGCATCTGACATAGGCAGCCCTGCATCACCACCCTCAATACCGGGACACCTACAAGGTAAGTGTCTCACACATGCCAGTCGGGGGGGGCACATACGCAACAACAGTCACAGCAAGCAGGATAGGTGTAGACAAAGACAAACAAATGCTGTACTATGGCCTTTGAATGAGCCCCATGGGTAACCTCTACCCCAGCTGTACACAGACAGACTACAGCAGGCCAGCCAGTTGGATGTAAGTTCTGAAGGCTAGGAAGTCAGAAACTAATATGTAGGTAGTGAAAGCTACGATCTGTAGTACACTGGTATGCCTCTAGCCAGCATGATAGGCAAGACCACAGACTGAAATGGTGTACCTGATTTACCAGTACAGTCCTAGCAACTGTGTAAAAGTTGTAAGGTGTGCCCCGCCATCCTATGTACACTTATAGTAACAGTCAGGTGCACCCCCCACCCCTGTTTAGAAATGTAGAAACAGTTTGGTGTCACCCCGCTATGCAGAAATGTAGCAACAGTCAATGCCAAATGACTGATGTATACCCTGCAGACACAGCGTGCTACCTGTCGGTGTACAACACAAAGGTCAGCACTGCAGTACAAACCACCTGATCCACAAACTACCTGATCCACACATGCAATATAGATGACTATACAGGGCATGCTCACACACTTAAACACAAAAAGACCATGTCAGCAAACAACAGTGGACCAGACATATCTGGCAGTTGCAGTTCTCAGTGCAGATACATGTCAGTATGCACCACTCCTGCCTTGCACACACAGTGGATAGGAATACAGACATATATGTAAGGACAACACACTATAATAAGCCAAAGGTAGACGGACATATATGTGTTGAAGAGGGTGACTGTGACAAGGAGCCATCTGGGCCTGTCACACCCAGCACACAGCCAAAGGGCCCCAAACACATGAGGCACAGGTATCACTCACTGCAGATACTAGCCACCAGTATCTGTCAGCATGACGTAATGTTGCACGTGCCAGCTGTGCAACATGACTGCACAAGGAAGTTGTCACCTATTAGTTGTATACATGTACCTGTGGCATATAACCCTGTGTGTGCCCGCATGTGGCATGTCAACCCATACATTAATGGGTTATGGCCCATGCATACACCGCCCTCCCCATAGCAGTATCATGACAAGCCTGCTGAGGTCATCCAATGTGAAATACACCTTTGGAGGAGCTGTAGCTCAGTAATCCCCATGGCGCGTCCCATAACTGTGTACTGCTGTACTGATAAACTAGTTAGGTAGTAGTCTTAACCCCAGACTTGGCAACTGTGTGAGTGTGTGTATGTGTGCATGTCTTGGTCTCTGCCTGTGTAGAAAGAAATGCTTTCTAGGTTACTCACACACAGTACAGTTCATATACACAACATTGGCAAGGCTGCAGATGGCACGAACCTAGAAATATACCTCTGGGGAAATCATAGTCTATTAAACTCTGTAGCGCATCCTGTAACTGCTGTATTCGATAAAGTAGTTAAGTAAGTGTTCTAATCCCAAACCTGGCAACTGTGTGTTGGTGTGTGAATCCGTATGTGTGTGTCTGACTGAGTAGAGAGCAATGCTTTTTAGGCCACTCACACCCTGTACAATATACATGCTCGACTTTGGCAAGGCTGCTAATGTCACACACCTAGAAATACACCTCTGGGGAAATCATAGCCCAGTAGTCTCCATAGTGCGTCTTGTAACTGCATATTGCTGTAGTGTGATAAAGTAGTGAGGTAAGTGTGCTAACCTCAGACCTAGCAACTGTGTTTGTGTTGGTGTGTGAATCTGTGTGTGTGTGTGTGTGTGTGTGTGTGTGTGTCTGACTGAATAGAGAGCAATGCTTTTTAGTCCACTCACACCTCGTACAATACCCATACTTGACTTTGGCAAGGTTGCTGATGTCACACACCTATAAATACACCTCTGGGGAAATCATAGCCCAGTAATCTCCATAGTGTGTCTTGTAACTGTGTATTGCTGTAGTGTGATAAAGTAGTGAGGTAGGTGTTATAACCCCAGACCTGGCAACTGTGTGTGTGTGTGTGTGTTGGCGTGTGAATTTGTGTGTTGTTTGACTGAGTAAAGAGTGATGCCTTTTTAGGCCACTCACACCCCATACAATACACATACTCAACTTTGGCAAGGCTGCTGATGTCACTCACCTGGGAATACAACTCTGGGAAAGTAGTAGCCCAGTGATTCCTGTAGTGTGTCCTGTAACTGAGTACTGCCGTAGTGTGATAAAGTAGTTAGATAGATGTTCTAACCCCATACTTGGCAACTGTGGTTTTTTGTGTCTTTGTGTCTCTGTCTGTCTGTGACTGAGTAACAAACAATGCTTTTTAGGTTACTCACACTCCTTAGAATTCATATACTCAACTTTGGCAAGGCTGCTGATGTCACTCACCTAGAAATACACCTGTGAGAAAGTCATAGCCCAGTAATCTCCGTAGGGTGTCCTGTAACTGTGTAGTGTGATTTGGATCTGTGGTAGGGTTCCATCTCCACCCATGGCAGTTCTGGATGTATTTTGTGTGTGTTGCAGTGTCTGCGTATGGAGCAATGCATCATAGGCTACTCACTCGCAGTACATTTCAAATGCCCTACATTGAAAATCCTGCTGATGTCATTTATTGTGAAGTAAAACTTTGGGGAGCAAGCTCTTTAGCTATCCCTGTGGTGCATCCTATAACAGCTTTATGTTGTAATGTGATATAGACCTTGGTTATGGGTTCTATACCCACACATCAGTTGTGGATGTTTTGTGTGTATCTCACTGTCTGTGTAGGGAGCAATGCATTTTAGGCTAGTCACTTGCAGTACAGTTGAAATGCCCTACTTTGGTAAACCTGCTGATGTCATTCAATGTGAAATACACCTTTGGGGAAGGGTGATTCTAGCAATCCCTGTGGTGCGTCTCATAACAGCTCCATGCTGTATTGTGATATAGACCTTGATCAGGGGTTCTATAACCACACATATCATTTGTGGATGTTTTGTGTGTTTCTCACTGTCTGTGTAGAGAGCAATGCATTTTAGGTTAGTCACTTGCAGTACAGTTGAAATGCCCTACTTTAGTAATCCTACTGATGTCATTCACTGTGAAATGCACCTTCGGGGAAATAGTGCTCCAGTAATGTCTGTGGTGCATACTATAACCACATAGTGCTGTAGTGTAATAAAGTAGTTAAGTAGGGGTTCTACTCCCAGACATGACAGGTGTGTGTGTGTGTGTGTTTGTAACTCGTATCGTGTGCAGAGGTGAGTGTGTGTCAACTGTAGGCATTGTGTGGGGGGGGGTTGCTAATTTATTTTATGGTGGCCCTACTATATATATCACAATGTCAACCATACAGGGATAACAGATGTAAATTAGCTGAGAGGCTGGGGTGCAAAGCCATACCCATACATGTGACATCAAGGCCAGACAATCCAAGTTAGCAACCCCACTATTACCCAGAGCACACACTCAACTCATGTGTCATATGAACACACATGCGTAGGCAGCAGCCAATATGTGGGTAGTACACTGCATATTGGCCACCGATAGTAGCTATGCAGTGATAGCAGTGGGCTACAGAGGGCATGTCACCCTGCCCATCTGTCCAATATGCACATACATGCAGACAGTGCACCTCTACCATGTTCCCCAGTGGACACCTGCACCACCTGTGGTGCCTTCATATGTGACTCACAACGGACATACCATGCCTGACAACATGTCCTGTATGGACAGATGACACTGACATCAGGGAATACTGTTGGCATGCCATCAATGTAGGTGAAGGGTAAACCTGCTGCCTAGTACCAGTCCCTGCCACAGGTTGGCAAGACTGGTACATCTGATGATAATCTGTGTTCACAACATGGGCCAGACACACCAGGTACAGTTCCACATGTCATTGTACATGCAAGTGGGAGGTGTGCACATCCCAGACACCATCCATGTCATGCACTAAGGAACACATACATGGCATGTTGTGTACAGCATTGGCCGCACACAACAGTCACCCAGGTGACTGGATGGGGGAATGCAATACCCACCTGTGTGGGCAAATGCAGTAACTACAGGCCTGAGCCAAAATGCAGACCATTGTCATGTGACCTGATGCCAAGGTATACCCATCGCCTACCCTTGTACAGCCTACTGACACAGTTGACCACCACACACCAGTGTAGACATGCACACATGCATGTCAGAACTTGCACCCTGTGTGTTCATGTGTGTGTGTTTTGTATGGTGCGTATGTCCACATTCACACTCACTACAACCCCCCCAGGGCATACTGAAGCATGCTGTCTGATGTCTGACATCTCCTCATACTCTTTGCCTATACGGACTCCGTATGACCCATGTGGTGCATGTGATACCTACACATTGATGTGCTGTGGCAATCCCACTAGTGATGAGCTGCACTCCTGGCCCTGTCAAGCGTGTCAATGTGTGTGCGTCCCTGTGTGAGTGTGCCTGTGTTGAGGCTGGCACCTGTTCATGTAGACAGGCACGTGTATGACACCTACCGTATATCTACTGTATCCCTGTTGCAGATGTCACTCACCCTCACATATATGTTCTGAGTGCTCCACATCACGTAACCCATGTGATGCATCCAATAATTGCATTGAACTGTGATAGCACTACATAGTTGTCGGGGGTTTGATACTCTTTGCTGGTGGGTGTGTAACACAAACATGCTTCAGTTTTACACTCCCACCCCTCCCTAACATGTATTTGCCTCTGTCTGCCTCCCCCACTCCCTGTCTGGTGGATGTGCAGACCCACACCTGCCTTGCTTAGGCAGCAGCATGTATATTTTATGTGATGCTCATGATCAGATGATGGACTCTGCATGAATTGCAGCCCTCCCCTAGCTGATTGCATGTGGAACAGCTGTGGTAACAATCCCATAGCCAATTGCATGGAAACACATTCCAATACCCAGGAACATCATGGTGGTGCTGGGCCTTTTCAGTCACTGTGAGCAGGAACTAGATCTGTTGTTTGGCAAACAGCATCTCAGATGGTTTGGGGATTTACCTCCGACAACATACACTGTGGAAATAGGGCAACAAACAGGAGGGGGAAATGTGCCTGACCCGACTACAGACTGTAACTGCTGCTATACTGCATTTGGAGTAATGTTGGTTTAATAGTGTTTGTCTGGATATGCCTGTCGTACATGTAGTAATACCTGCCATGTCAGTTCCATGTATATGAGGAATCCCCATCTGCAGGGTCATCTGCAAACTGGGCAGGCAGTGTTGTGCCTATGGTTTCATGAGTTATCCACAGTGCATATCTCTGTGGAATGCAGATGGTAGTGTGAGGATTGCAGTCTGTAGATGGTGAAGGCTGTGACAGTTACTGACTTCATACCCCTCATAGGACATATGTTGCAACAAACACCGTTACAATGGAAAATATACAAGGTTATCACAGCAACATGTCCATACTGGCCCTGTGTATGTGCTGTCAGCCACACCACTGTCAACATTTGTACATATGGCGTGCATGAAGTGGTGCATATGTGCTGTACACCATAAATAGGATCATCATATCTGATAACAAGCCAGTGATATATCAGATTGCTACACATGTCATGTACAGTAGAGGTTATATTTCATGACATAAGCTTGACATTCTGTGGATGTTTGTACAGCACTGAGGTCTGTGTAGTGATGGTGAATGTCGGCAGTGTGTGTATTGTTAATATGTAGTTTAGCCTGTGTACAGACTGTGATAGATGTCATTGTCCTAGCTCCCCTTCTATCAAATGTTACATGCTACCCCACTGTATAGTACCATTTTGCCGTACATGTTTGTAGGGCCATACACACACACATCTCATACCACAGACAGCCATCAGACCAAACTGTGTAGCAGCCCAGTATATGTAGGGACATTCTGTGACTGGCACGTATGAGGATGGTGTAGAACGGATAGTCCATATACTGTAATATTATGCTAGCCTACCATATGTGGCTGTGTTCACATCGGTTGTGGTTATGGACTGTCACACAGGTGTATCTTACCCTGTGCTGTGACAAGGCTGTTGAGCCTGCTATATATGCAGGTACATGTGCATTCCCCCATACAAGATGTAGGCCAGTGTTGAGCCCGTCTGCCTGTAGCCTGCACAGTGCATTGTTACATGCCTAGCAGCTTAGTGTACTTAACTAGTGGGATGTCATGTGCGGATACTTGCCAGATGTACTGCTGCCGGTCCTCCCTTAAATGTCATGTATGTCAGACAGACCAGTAGGATGCTGTACAGGTGTATGTCAATATCTAGTGGGTAGTATGTGTCCATGGCACCCCTGTAGCAGCAGTCATTATGTGTCAGGCCAGACAGGAGTGTGTGAATCCAACACCTATGGTGCCACATGTATACCAGTCGTTATGTGTTATACCCATCTACATGGCTGTCTACATCCATATTGTCAGGCCTGGTACACATGTGGTGCACTAAGGGAATATGTGTATACCTCTGGACTGTACAGGGTGTGTTCGAAGTTCCATATATAGTTGTCAGTATCTCTGCTGCACTCCACAGGGGCATTACATACTAGCAGCGGTATTTTACAATGATTTCCATAGGATATCTGTCAGTAGCCAATGGCACACAGGTTATGAGCAGATTTCAGCATCCACAGACACCAAGTCTGTAAAGACAATCCCAATGACAGTAGAAACAGTCTAGTAATACACCTGCTATACATACCTGACATCCCCTTGCACTACAACATTGGGACTGTAGGGGCTGGGGTACGGCTACACTCCATGTCCAGGACATATGGTGGAAAGATATGTACATATACCTATCCAGATAGCGATATATATATAATGACACATGTGTACTACATTGAATTACCACTGTCATGGCAACCACCCACTATAAATCCCTACAGCATGTGGCCGTGGTCCCTTCACATTTCCTGTGTGATGGACATCCGCCCTGTGTGTGGGCATCAGTGATACAGGCAGCAGGTAGCAATACCTCTTACAGGAGAACATGCACACTCAGAGTGGACACATATTTGTAGGAGGTTCAGGAACTACAGACAGACTGTGGGTAGAGTTGTGTAATGCTTTGCATAGTACTGGTGTTACAGGGTGTGTGTGAGTACATACTAGTGTACCTTGGAATGCAGTCTGTCTGCATAGGTCACTACTGTGGGCCTATCTCTTGCTGGGCAGAGGTATGCCTATCATGTGTTGTCTGTCCACCACACAAGCCCTGTGTTAGATATGAGACTAGCAGTGTGTGTGTTGTGTGCTACCGGTACATGGCTACCTCCATGTCTATATCTAACCTCAATTCCCTGACTAAGGGTATGTTGCAGACTATCCTGTAACACCAGCACCTTGCTTAGTGTATGGCAGCAGTGTTCCACATATATGCCTGTGTTCCATCGTCTGTCCCCCATCTACTTACCAAGCTCTGCACATTTGTCATGCTGTTGGGGGTTGTTCTGTAGTGGGCTGTGAGTTTATCACACTGCCATTGCTGCCATTTGTACACTGCTGTTGTATCCCCTGAAATACACTGGGGCTGGGGCCATATATGTGTGGGCATCACCTACACAACACATGTGTGCCCTTATGCACTGCAGAGGCCAGTGTATGTAACAGTGGTATATGGTCTTGTATTATTGAGTCCAGGTGGGGAGCAGCATAAACGACCTAGGCTGTTACAAATGTGGGGGTATCAGGGGTGAGCTGCCACAAGGTATGTGGATGTACAGTACCGTATACTCCACCTATATTGCAACTACTAACATGACATTGGGTACTGCAAGCCTACTGCCTCTTGTTATGTTCCGGGTACAACCCATTTGATCACAAAACGTCTTTACCTCCTACGGAGATTGTACAGAGTGCAGATAGAGGCTGCTGAACTACACACCTGCAGTACATACTGCTGATTGTGTGTTACCATGTGGCCCAGTCTGTTGGCACTATTGTAACAGTTGTGAACCTTTCCAAGCTACTGTATAAGTGCAACTGTTTCACTGTTGCAGTACTCCATTTATATGGTTGTCAGTATTTGAACAGCTATATGATATGGCATATAGGACCATTATGGTACACAATAAAAGGGGTCCCATTTCTGCAAACCTGTGTGTGGTGTCTTTACTATGACCTTTCTATGGGTATATTGACATTTGTATGTTTAACCCATACAGTGTCCAGTTGTTCAGGTGTTAACTGTAGGCATACTGGCTGTTCCATATTGTGTGCACCTCCTACATACATATCGGACTGTACATATTTCTGCGTGTGTATGTGTAGTCACATGCATATATATATATATATATATATATATATATATATACACACACACACACACACACACACATATATCTATATACATACATATATATATATATATATATATATATATATATATATATATATATATCTATACATACATATATATATATATATATATATATATATATATATATACATATATATGTATATATATACATATATATATGTACATATATATATATATATATATATATATATATATATATATATATATGTATCTGTATCAGCATATATGTGTATGTGTATCTGTATCCTGGGGATGTTGACGGCTTCCACATATTATATGTCCTGTAGGAGGCAGACTGTACTTGGTAGTGTATTGCAGGGTGCAGGTGTTTGGCTGTGGGGGAATGCCTATTCATACAAGACATATAGTGTGTGGGGCCTCTCAACCCCATTAACAGTGCATGTGGACATTGGTGTATTTGTTAATCTGCAATTGCTATCTAGAGATGTACGGCCATATATACCTATATAGATATATTTATCTGCTAACAGATATATAGGTATATGTGCATAGATAGCAATACATATGTATATAGAGGTAGCAAAACAACATATATATATATATATATATATATATATATATATATATATATATATATATATATATATATGAATACATGTGCAGCTATACATATATGGGTATGTTGTATCTGTTAAGGTTGCACTATAGTTACACACGCAGACATCTATATGTTGGTATACATTCTCTGCACTGTTGCATGACAGGACTGGCTAATATGTTTCTGAAACATTGAATACCTGTGTACCTGTCATGGCTTAGTGGTACAGCGGTTTGTCTAGGGTGTGCATGGTCCTTGGTCTGAACCTTGCCAGAGTTGTTTAATTTGTTGCTGGTCAGAACATGGCCCATTGGATAGAGAGTGATTAAGGCACCATAAAGCAGTTGTAAGCAGGTTTGTGTATTCTGCCCCACAACAAAATAAACAGGTCCTGCAAGGCTCATAACCAGGACCCTGAATATCATACACAAAGTGATTTACCACTAACCCATGGCATATATGTATAATCATGATGTTTCCACATACATATCATCCAGCCCAGGTACACAACACTACAGGGAATGTATTCCACCATGTAGATGTATTTGTGTGTGTATATATATTAATCATTGAATGGATATACATATCTATATATATGTAGATATAGGTATAGACATATCTATATACATATACATATATATATATATATATATATATATATATATATATAAGCAAATACATACAGATATACATAGATATGCATACAGCCAACGATATATATGTACATATCCACATGCCCACATATAGACAGCACTAGGAATGCATATATGTCAGCATATATATGGCTCACCTTTCAAAGGGAGAAATCCATGTGTCCAGAAGCTGGTAGGCCTAAAGTATGTTCTCAACATTGCACGATCCTACAATACATGCATAGAATGTGCAATGTGCGAATGTCAGTATGCATTCGCTCATTGCAGATTAGGCAATTTGGTTGCTGATGCCACTATAGTGGGGATGGGGAATAATTGCCTATCCCCACTGTAGTGCACACTAGGAGTTCATATATCACAGTAGGCAGTTCTCTTACGTGTGGTGCAGTAAGAAATGACGGGTTAGTCTTTTCTGTTTGCAGAAAGGGCCGTTCGAAGGAATGATTGTCCCCCTATCAAAGATGAACACATATATATCAATATAGGCATATATGGACATACATCTGTAGATGGAACTGGGAATGTAACCACAACATATATATCCTCATGCACCATTGATGGGTTTGAGAGACCGAAACAACATACATCTGGCATGGATAGGTATCCCCCCCCCAAGCCAAATATGTCTGGCCTGCAATACAATACCAACCTTAGCAGATCCCATAAGCAGGACCCTACACGACAAGGGCAGTACATGTTAACAGTACTCCATCCCACCTGTAGGATGTAAGGCTGGCATTACTAACATATCATACAGTACAGTCAAGTAACATGTCATGCTTTGGGGAACCCCATGGGCAGGTGACATATGTAGCTGGGATCCCTCATACAATCCAATAGCCCTACACCTGACAATGGTTTCACCAATGTTGGCAAGGACATCCACAAACCCACCATGTCAGCTGGGAACTACCACCCGGTAGCCTGATGACCATGGTCTGCAGGGACATGGAACATACCAACAATGAACCCATGGCCGATGTCACTGGTTATCTCAACACATGGGACCCCGCCAATGTTGGACTTGTCAAAGGCAGAGAATACAACCTGAACCTGGTATACTTCCTAAACCCAATCATGACAGGTGTAGATGAGGGTTAGGAGGTGCACAATGCCTATGTAGATCATAGCAAGCTTTTGTACACCATCCCACTTGTAGGAATGTGTGTAGTTGTTACTGGATCTACCTCCATTCACAGGATATGTTTCCACCAGGACTGCTTGGCATATGCCAACATACCACAGGCGCCATCCCATGGGCATACAGTCCTTCACAGGTCATAGATGTGTCAATGCCCTCTTCCACACTGTTGAGGTGTGCAGCACTACTGGGGTTGCTATAACTCACTGGGTATGGCTGTTGTGGACACGACTGCTATAATTGCAGTTACTGTTGCATCTACCCCCCCCCCCACATAGCTGTCTGTAATACTGTACAGTGTATGTAATCAGGTTTTTAGTTGTTTTTATATTGCCATATATTCGCTTTGTGGATTTGTTATATTAAACCTTTGTCGAGTACTTATTCAGTCTGACATTCATTTTTGTGGATTTTGTGCCATCATACTTTCGTCGAGCAAGTCCGTTTTTTTTGGCTTTGTGTAGGTTTTTAGTTGTTGTCTACACCATTCACAGTAGTTGAGCACCTCACACCCTCCTAAGGGTAGGGCTATGCCACCGGCATTGGCACACACATGTTATTAGGTGAGGATCGCAGTAGAGTGGGGAGAGGGACATACACCCTGCTGTTAGCATGTTCAGTGTCATCCACATTGCAGACTGCATATATAGCACTGTGTGGTTGTGCCTATCCTGTCTTGGTGGGATTACATGTGCAACAGATGTGTTACCTGCACAGGGACATACCTCCATGTGTACAGTTCTGTACCTGTACTGCATCCTAACCAGAGGCACTGTGTGTTGTACCAAGCCATGGCATGTGTACCACCCACTACACATACTGGTGTCCACTGCAGAAGGCCTGCTGACACCACTACACCCATCAGCCATGTGGCATATGGACAAACACAACACAATCTGAACAGATACTGGTGACAACAATACAACATTGTTAATTAAAGCTATGATGCATTATGGATGCACAGCCACACCTTCCAAGATATTAGCATTTCACTTTACTGCTGACAACATGCTAGACATCATTCCATTGCTACACTATTGTACAGTCACCCTGTGCATCAGAACCATGTTAGCCTGTCCCTGACTCGATATTACAGATGGCAGGCAGTGGCACAGGTATTATCATATGCACAGGGTGTGTTGTTTGTTTGCCAGAGGCCTAGGCTGAGCCATACAATTGACAACATGTGTGTGTCTGAGGGGCTGAGTATTGTTATGGGCCACTGGTGATGTCATGTGTGCAGGTATGGGGTTGTCCTAGGTTTGTTGTTTATGTGTGTGTGTCTGTATGCACACAGTTCCTCCATGTGGCTGTCCTATACAGGGAATTGTGGGACAGCTGCAGACTGTACCTGGCAGGGTTTGCAGTTCACCGTCTCCGGCCACAGACACGGGATCTGTGCCTGGCAGGGGTGCTACAGGCAGTATCAGGTACAGAGCCAGACCAAGTACTGTCCCCCGAGTTTGACAGACATCCACTGGATCCAGGTCCCTCCTGGGACTGGCCAGGGCCATGTGCACATGGTCTGCTCTGACGGGTTGTGGACAGCCCCCCCCACAGTGCTGGGGCTGGTATTGCCACTACTGGAGCGGCTGTGACTGTTTGGATGTCCACGACGACTTCCAGCTGCTGGTGTTGCTGGCATACATCCACGTGGCCGTCGCAACCATCCCGCCCTGTTCTGATGCATGGACATGACATTTTGGATGAGTTCCAATATCTCACCCCACCGTCTATCCATGACCTCGGTGTAATTACAGATGGCACCTGCTAGATCATGGATGCTGTCAGTTACAGAAGTGTGATGAGCTCTCTTTGCCCTTAGACCCTGCCTGGTGTACCATTCCATTCATGCCTGTGCCTCCATGACAGTCTAGAATATGCGTGTGGTTGTAATAGATGTTGCACGTCTGCCAGGTGCATGATGACCAGCAATGCTCCTATGAGCACCCCTGCACATCTGCCTATGTGATACCCTGCCAGACATCTGGCAATGGCTGCTGTGTCCTGATACATGTGCCATAGATACCACACTGTCCTGGCCCATGCCAGCCGTAGGCTGTCCCTCAGCTAGGGCCAATGGTGATGAGGTGTGTAGAGGCAGTGTGACTGTGTGAGTGGATGGTGTGGATATGTGTAGGTTGTCAATTGGTGGCCCAGCTGCAGCCCCTGATGACCCTTCCTGTGCCTCAACACACCTATCTTCATGTTCACTGTCTGTATCAGTGACATCAGAATCCCTGTGGGGGGACCAAGCCCCCACCTCGCCACCTGTGAGGGGAAACAGGGAACAGACTGTAAGACCAGTACAACACCACTAAACAGTAAATACACACACACACGCACACACACACACACACACACACACACACGTGTGCAGACATGGCCACACACACAGACATACGCACATGCAGTCGACATACATGGCAACCCATACACTACACCAGACAGCACCTACAGACAGCTCCCGCAACCCCATAACACACACAATAGCAGGCAATGGTGCAGTGCAGTATCACATACATACTTGTAATTACACACATGTCAGCATGCAGGACATGTGGGGTGGAACAGCATGTAGTGCAACTGTATCAATCACCGTTACCAACATTATACAGGGCTGTGATGCATGGCTTCTGTTTGTAGGTGATGGCCCTCCCCCTGGAACTCACTGCACCCATGCTGTGCATCTGTTCAGCACCCTGGCATGTACTGTGCACCATACCTCACGGTTGTGCACACCATTGCAGGATGTGTCTCTGTGTGTCAGGTGTGTTTCCGCTGCTGCTCACAGCCTCTGTGTGTTCCTGGATCATATGTGGACACGTGTTTAGTGACTGTTTGATGTGTATTCACATAAGTCATCATTAGTGGTGCATGTATGAGTGGTAGATTACCATTAGACCAACCACATAGACATTGTACTGTACCTATGGTGAGTGTAAAGACCATTATTGACCATGATTAGGCCCTGGCTGATGTTGCCTGCGGTACACATAGGTTCATAGGTGAGTACTGTTCTATTGGTCCTGGGGCCTACATAAGCCTAGCCACAGGGGTTCCCTGCATGCACCGCCCACTAATGTTATTTCCCTCTGCCCCTGTCAGCCTGTGGCACACACATGCTACCCAAGGTGTTTTCCCCATTCCACATCCAATTGCCAAGTGTTTTTGTCAAGAGGGCCAATGACTAGCATTGCCTGACATGTAGGGGTAGTCCGTTCCAGAGTGTGGTGATTCCCCAGGTCAGGGCCCTATCCCTCCAGTATGTTCTGTGTAATGTGTTGATTAGGTTTAGGACCCTGGAGAGTGTGTTAGCAGAGGGAGTGGGATGTTGTTATATGTAGCATGTTCAACTGCTCTGTGTGTGACATAGCTGTGTATGTTGGGCAGATGTCAGCTGTGCCTGGGCAATGTGCACTGGAGTGTAGCCACAGTTGTCTAAGATGGACTGTGTATTGCATGTATCTGAGGCTGCTAATCCCATTAGTGAGGTGTGTGCTGTGTCAGTGCACATGTACAGCATGCATTATGGGTAGGTGTGTTAGATGAGTACATGGCTTTCACCTTAGCTATGACATGCACAGTGAATTGCCAAGTATAACCTTAAACCATACTTACGGCATCTGGCCGCTGCCTTGCTGATATCCCAGAGGTGCCTACATTGACATGGGGTAGAGTTGATGTCAGTGGCCACAGCTGTGGCATTGCTACAGGGTGGCTGCAGTATTACAGTACAACAACAGCTGAAGTCTACAGTACTATGGTTTATGCATTACTGCTTATCGGTACTACACAGCAACATACCCAACATCTCACACATGCATGGTCTACCTGAACAGATGCATACACTACAGTAGTCTACTGATGTGCCCTGGAACCTTACCTGCATGCTTAATGTGTGGTGTGTGAGTAGCACCCACCTCCATGACCATATAGGTCTGGAGCTCTTGCGGGCGGGCAAGTGCTTACCAGGCTGATTAGCAGCTCCTCCACTCTGGTGAGGGGGGGTGGATGTTATGCCCTCCCCTGTTGCAAGGTGGTCATCCTGCATGGCAGCAGCATGACATCATACTTGCCGGAGCAGGTCACTATAATGGTGGCGGACCTGCTCATAAGTTTGGCTGTGCAACCCCACCTCCTTCACCCTGCAGACCACATCAGTCCACATGGCTGTTCTCTCCTGCTGGTCCATGCTTGTCCATGAGAAGAGCAGCTCATAGTTGTGGATGATGCTGGTGATGATGATCTCCTCCTTAGCGGCACTGCATGCAGGGTTTCTTGTATGTGCACTCAAAAGGAATTCCCCTGCACGGAAGTGATTGCACGGCTCAAAAACACATGGTCACCAAAAAGCATAAGCCAGCAACTGTAAGCTGTATATACTAATTTAATTAGTTATAAAAATAAAAAAACACAAGAATAAACAGACATTCAGCTATGGTGTTAACCTAGCCTTCATCAGTGTAAATTCCCAAAACATCTTGAGGTTCTTTTATACACATGGAAATAACTCACAACTTGTAAGCCCAACACAGCTCAACGAGTCAGGAACCACGATAGTACTGCAGTTAGTTTCTTTTATTAAAAAAACATGCACCAATGATGACACATGGAAATAATTAATCACAGAGTTTCATTGGTGAGCTCATGAATATTCATTAGTATACCAAATCATAAATATTCATTAAGACCAGGCTGGAAAAGTCCACCTAATTTCACAATCCATTTCTTTTCTTTTGCATTTAGTTTGCTGTGCCAACCAGATTTATTAGATCTGTCACCTATTATTTTATCAATGATGGTAAAATGAAATTTTGCTGTAGTATGTTTAAGAGTATGTTTATACAGGGCATTACTCATTCTCTTACATTTAACAGCACTGAGGTGTTCAGAAATACGTAACTTAAGAGGTCTGGATGTTTGTCCTATGTAGAATGCATGACAACTGCAAGATGCCATGTAGATGATCCAATCTGTACTGCAATTTGCAAAAAAACTGATGTCATATATGGTACTGCAATTGCTACTGGAGAATTGTTTGGTTTTTAACCCATGTTTACAATGGCTGCAATGACCACATGGCATGCAGCCCACAAGTTTATCTCCAGAAATTAAGGTTTGGGTCATATTCTGATTAATGGCATCATAATGATGTTTATAGTGGCTGAAATGAGATCCAAGATTTTTCCCCCTTCTAAATGAGAACATGCAGGTCTTGGATAAATGTTGTGACAAAACATTGTCAGCTAGAAGGATGTTCTAGTGTTGTCTGATGGCATCAATGACTCTCTTGGCATTTCTACCATATGTAGTAATAAATCGTAGATTGTTGTTTGTGTTCTGTGATTTATGTTTATACTTAAAAAGGTCTTCTCTGTCTAAATTTGCAGCATAATTGCTTGCTGTATGTACATAACCCATACTGTAGCCCCTTTCCTGGAACCTATTCGACAAATCTTTCCGAAAAACCTCAAAGGTATTTTCTTCTGAACAAATACATCTCATCCTAATAAATTGAGACTTGGGGATGTTTTTAGTGATATGTGCTGGATGAAAGCTGGATGCATGGAGTAAGGTGTTAAATTCTGGGTATTTTCTGAATACTTTTGTACGGAGGGTGTTATCTTTATTCCTTGTGACCAGCACATCCAAATATGTGATCTTGTGTTGGTCATATTTAATAGTGAATTGTAAACCCCATTTATTGTCATTGAGATACTCAACAAATTCCATCAAGTATTCCACGTCAGACCTCCACACCATCACGCAATCATCCAGATATATACGCCAAATATCAATTTCCATCAAATAAATGTTGTGTGTAACATCATAAATGATTTGTTCTTCTATGTATGCTATATATAGATCTGCATATATGGGGGCAAATGATGCGCCCATTGCAGTACCCCGTCTTTGGAGATAACATTGTTTGCCATAGAAGAAAACATTTTTGGTGAGAACATGCTCAGTTAGGCATATAAGAAAAGTGTTAAAGCCTGGTTTATATAGCTCTGATTTATATAGCCAATATTCTGTTGCATCTAGCCCTGCCCAATGTGGTATGTTGGTATACAATGCACTAATGTCCAAAGTGCATAGCAACCACTTGTCTTCTATTTGCATATCATTTATGATATCTAATAATTATGTGGTGTCCTGAATTCTGGATCTTACCCATCTCAATAATGGTTTGAGGTGTTTGGTTAGGAATTCAGAAAGTGGTTCAGTTAGGGAGCCATTACCTGCCACAATCGGTCAGCCTGGGGGATGCAGAGGATCTTTATGAATTTTGGGCTGAAAATAGATGCATTGGCTGTTGGGATTAGATATAGTAAGATGATTTTTGGTGTTTTGTGTAATGATGCCATTTTCTACTGCTGAATCCAAAAATGTATCTATTTGGTGTTTAAACATAGATGTTGGATCAAGAGGCATTTTGGTATAATATCTGGCATCGTCCAGCTGTCTCTGAGCCTCAGCATCATATTGGGTCCAATTCATGACTGCCACAGCACCACCTTTTTCTGCAGAAATGATAACCAATTTTTTATTGTTGGTGAGTTCCTGTAAAGTTGACATATCGGTCTTTGAGAGATTGTTAGATTTAGGGTGAGTCATACACGATGTAAAGTGTAGATCTTTGAGAACACTATTTTGAAAAAGACTCACACAAGGATGCATAGGTGGGACAAAGGTGGATTTGTGGTATTTGAAATTATCAACAGTATCACCATCATAATTGTTATCATGAAAATACAGTTTTAAATTAAGCAATCTGCAAAATGTTGTCACATCTTTTGCAAATGTATCTTCTGGAACAAAAAAAAAACAGGTATAAAAGAAAGACCTTTATTTAGCAAAGCAGTTTGTGAGTCAGATAATGTTACATCAGAAATGTTTAATACATTTGTTTTAGGACCCTTGTTTATTTGTTAGTCAACAGTTCCATTAAGCCCTCCAAACTTTTTATTTTTTCGATGTTTCCTGCCTCCCCTCTTCTAAGGCCTAAAGGGGCCACACTATTGTTACGTTTGGGGATGGGGGAGTCTGAGGTTTGCTGTGTGTCCAAATCCACATCAGAAGAAGAATCACCCACCGATGAATCAGTATATGTGTTGCGTTTTCTAAGAATGGACTTAGGACATTTGCGTTTGGGGGTGGTGTTGGTTTTGTGATAACCACCTTCAAATCTAACATATCTAGTATGTTGAAAGGGATGACCTTTGTCATAATCTGTTTGGTCTCTTTGGAATTTCTTGAGTTTCCTATCCTTTAGTTGTTGTTCAAAGGTAAATAAATCTGAGCTAAGTTTGGACAATTGGGTGGAAAAAAATAGTTGGTCCTTATATTGATTACTGTCATCACATAATTTGCTAACATTAAGGATTTCCCTATCAATAATGCGCTCATAATATCTAGATAATGTCTCTACAAATTTCATGGAGCAGTTTTGTTGTATTGTTGACCATTCATTGGTTAGTTGTTCATCTAATTCAGTTACTAGTGACTGAATTTTGACTCTAAGCCCTCTGGGAATTATCCTTTTAGCCATATGCGCTTTGAATAATTTGAGATGCCATACATTGGACCTTAATGTTCTCATGTTTCTATTCAGTTGTTGAAACAGCTTTTCACAGTGGGTTTCGGGATTGTCTATGATATTGGAACTATTCTCATCAGGTCGTTCCCCTATTCCAAAAATGCCCAAGTCTTCTTTATCAAAAGAAAGCCCAACTAAAATCCGATTTAGATCCATTATGAAAATAAAAAAGAATATTGGATACAAGAATGTAAAGGAGCCACACAGACTCAAATGTAGCTCAGAGACAATATCAAAGATGAAACTTCATCAAATTGAATGTTAAATCAAAGTCAGAAGACTGGTTTACACATGTATATTAGCCAAAGACAAATTTCAAATGTAGAAAAAATGAAATAAATGCAGTACCACATCCCGGTGATTGAAAAGATTATACGTGGAAACTCGGCAATAATGGCCAGTGAAACAAATCAATTATTGAATCAAAACCCAAAGTTTTGAACAATATGAACTCATGATGTCTAGGTGGTTGAAGACAGCCCTGACAAGAGTACTCATAAATAAGCTTTGTCGGCTTGCATTAAATATATCATATGAATATTTATAAGTTTGACATCTGATAATTAGCAAACACCTTGCCACGTCCAGATCCACTTATGAATGAATACCAAATCTAGGACAATAATGGTAACTGCAATACAATTGCATCACAACAACCTTTGACAAATAGCAATATGTTTGTAGAAAATAGAATCCAAGTTTGGCTAAATAAACGTGTAAATCGATAATATATTATTGTCTGTAATCTACTAATGAGTCCATCAAAAAGGCCTGTTATCTATTTGAATTGGAGTCCTATAGGTTGGACCAAAATAAACTAGACAGAGTGGGGAAGTTTGAAATATAAAATATATCATATGTATATATATATATATATATATATATATATATATATATATATATATATATATATATATATATATATATATATATATATATGTATATCTATATATATATATATGTATATATATATATATGTATATATATATATATCTCCCTCACCCACTGTAGAATAAACTAATGAGAAGATAGGACCAATATATTTTGTACAAAATGATACTGTGTTATATAACATTATTTAGTGTAACCTCCCTGATAACTATAATATGATATGCATATAAATGGTCTCAATATATCAAACAAATCCAAAATGATTCACAATATTATTGTTAGCATCTGCAATGTAATGTATAAATTCCCAAAACTGTGCAATATGAGTGGCCTAGATATACTCGTCATACAAGTTGTCAATTAGGGAGATATCCTTACTGTGTTACAGGTCCAAAATCACTACAAAATATATTCATTAATGAGGCAAAAAAAAAAAATTGGTAGTAAAAACAACATTGGTTTAGATCATGTCAGGTATACAATTATTATATGAACAATACAATGTTAATTGTCAGCATGAATCATATATATGAGTCCCAAAGTTGTATTAGTCCCAATATCTTTTTAACAAAATGAGTCCAAAAAATATAAACCATATGTAAGAGATAATCCAAAGGTTGCCTGACCGCCTTACAGGTCCGATAAATCATAGAACAAAGGAATTTAATGCTGGTATAATAACGGCCTTGGTATGAATAGTATTATTCTATCCAATCATGTGGATGTATTGCCATTATATCAACTGAGCACACAGTCATTTTTTGTCCATCACAGTTTTTAAGACAGCCCTCAGCCTTATGTGTTTGTTGAATCACAAAGAGTTGCCTCTTCAAACCTGCAATGGATGACACAACTTTCCGTATCAGTAAATCAAATTGCCATACAATATTGAATGCTATCTGTCCCCAATAGTGGTAAAAAATACATGTGTTTTATAGTCCCAAACAAAACACTGAGTAGTATCTTTGCAGTAAAAAAGGTAGAAGAAATAAAGTTGTTTAAATATAAAGTTCAATGAGTAATATTCATATATTAATGTATCATGAAAAATGGCCCATGACAATGTAGAAAACCCAACAAATGGCCAATAGTAAAATTAGTTCTTCACAAAGTTCCTGATGTTATCCAAAAGCTTTGTAACCATTTTCTGTCCATAAATATTATTTGGATATAAAAATCCACTGAGGCATACTCAGAGCCATTTTTTCGGAAGGTGTGTGTTCGTGCTATGCAGAAATTTGTAAGGTTTTGCAACCAAGAACAAACTGCCAATGTTAAACACACTAATAAACCCTGATACACATGCGATATCATCCAGATGAAGGAAATAATATACATTTTTAGACGTGGAACTTAGCGACTGTAGTTGGTGAAATCCTGGATTAGAAAGGCCATACTCCCTGAAAGACATAATGATGGCAATATGTCTGAGCAACTCATATGTCAAGTTTACCATAATACAATACACATATCAGTCTCCCGCCACCATATCAGCTCCAACATAATGTTCACACTACGCTAGTGTATGTGTCTGGTATGTGTATTATTAGGCCATATATTGTATTGTACAACAATTTATGCTATGTTGTTATATACATGCTCCTTGTGGGGACACTAGAGATGCAGGGCTGTTACAGGGTATTTCACCTGCATGCCATTGTCACTGCCACTATGTTTCCATATATGCATGTGGTAGGCCTGCTATGTAATTTCTACACATCTGCCATTCTGTAGTATTGGGGATATCTATGCATGCTGTTGGACATGTTCTGGGATTGTGTTGACTATTACAGTCCACATGTGTTCCATAACAGTTACACACCAGTATGTGTAGGGGTTATTTGCCAGCAGGAACACAACTGCAACCTAATGTGCACATGTTACCAGTCCACATCACATCTGTGGCCCACCATGGAACCTCATTATCTACTGTTCCATCACTACCTTCATGTGGAACCACCCCAGGGGATGGTGTCCCCCCCCATGGAGCACACACAGACATGTGTCTGTCACCCAGGTAGGTCACGGATATTAGGCATAGGGAGGTCAGCAGTGACATGGGGTATGTGCTACATCATCTGGAGGCATGCAGTACACATACACAAGGTTCAACATGCATGTCCCTCCTGCCCAGCGTACAGCTCAGACACCATTATGTCAATGTAGATGCTGTTGTGACTGTCCATGGGTGGGCACCATGTTCCCTTTGTTCCCATGTGGCGGCTCAATGGCCTCCACATTCCAAATGTAACTACCTGTCCACAGTGTTTAACCACCACATGGGTCATTTACCAGCCCTGAATGCTGTCTTATTTGTCACTCAGCCAGACCGACATACCAATATGTGCCTAATACCCTTCATCAACATATATATCCCACCATCCCATACAATTGAACTGTGTTTCCAACATAGCTCACACACCTCACTCCACACTCCATCTTGCCGCCATGTACTGGTGTGTAGGTATGTGGTGTATTGATGTGTGATGTTCTCTCACACATGTCATGGCACGGAAAATGTATTGACATGTATATATATATATATATATATATATATATATATATATATATATATATGTGTATATATTTATAACTGTATATACTTATATATATATGTATATGTATATATATATATATATATATATATATATATATATATATATATATATATATATATATATATATATATATATATATATATATATATATATATATATATATATATATATATATATATATATATATATATATATATATATATATATATATATATATATATATATATATATATATAGATAGATAGATCTCTCTATATATCTATCTATATATACATATATATATATATATATATATATATATATATATATATATATATGTGTGTGTGTGTGTGTGTGTGTGAGTGTCGACATATACACACACACATATATCTGTCTGCATATATATATATATACATATATATATATATATATATATATATATATATATATATATATATATATATATATACATATATATATATATATATATATATATATATATATATATATACATATGTGCATATATGTGTAGATTTCATTTTGTGTTGTTTATATACCTATATAAATGTATAACTGTCCGAGGTTCTGAACACATACACAGCTATGATTATGTATCACACATATATGTATCTGTATGAGGGTGCATACGAACATCTGGGCCACACTCATGTACCCTCTTTACTTCACAGCTGAATTGTACTGCTTTGCTACAACACAGACAGGTGTCACATGTGAACACAGACTAACATTATGGGGGTATATATGGTGACAAACTTTAGATAAGCATATTATACTGCAATAGCAGTTGGGCTTGCTATGCTACACTTTAACATGACTGTCCTGCAGGTGGTGTAGCTTCTCACTCATGTGTCTATCATGGCGGTATTAATACCCCCACCAGCCATTGGCCACAGTAATTTACAGAACACAGATATCATGGGTCACATCTTTGCCATTTACTGCTTGTCTGCACATTTGACAGGTATGTCCCACTGGCCACAGGGACTTATACTACTGTCCAGTGCAGTTTTTGAGCACAACATCATTACAGGAACAAGTCCTGATGGCACGTATACATCCTTTCACAGTATACATCCTATTATTCTATGCCATATACTACATGCCAGTAAATGCATATCTGTTTCACATACCTGTTAGGTTGTTTCTGCTGTAACATAACCTAAGGCTTTGTGAACTTTCTTGAAGATTTCTCTCTCTCTATGTCTCTCTCTCTCTCTCTCTCTCTCTCTCTCTCTCAGTCTCTCCAGTAGAGTGATTGAGCTGTTTTGAATAGTTTGCAGCATGCTTTTGTTGGTATTGCACATGATCAGGTGGTGGCCTCTGCACCAGTCAGTGTCCACCAGTTGCTAATTGCATGCTGCCTGCTGTGTAGTACTTCAGATAACCACTGTCATGGCAGCCCTGTACTATATATTGCTGCCTTCTGTGGGCATTGTCCCTTCACCTTTACAGTATGGATGACATCCTTCCAGTGTGTGGACATCAGTGTTACAGACAGCAGGTAGCAATACCTCTTACAGCAGAACCTGCAGACACAGGCCAAACTCACATTTGGGTAAGGTTCCAGACCTACAGACAGCATGAGTAGTGTTGTTGTGTACAATGTATCATGCTGCTCTTACAGGGTTTCTGTGTACATGGTACTTCTTCATGGAATGTTCTCTGTCTGCATAGCTCTCAACTGTGAGCCTCTCCATATGATACCAGAGGGATTGGCTGTTAGGTTTTGTCTGCGCACCACACAGGTATTGTCCCAGATATATCAGTGGCATTCTGTCTGTTGAGTGCTATCAGTACATGGCTACATCCATTTGTATTTCGATGTCATATTCCTGCATAAGGGTATGCTGCAATGAATCCTGTAACACCAGCAATTTCCAGGGTGTGTAAAAGCAACAATGCAAATATGGCCCTGTGTTCCTGCCTCTGGCCTCCACATTTATGCCAGTCTTTGTCCCGCTGTGATACAGGAAGGGTTGTTAGGTAATGGCGTATCATTATTTACCGCTAGCATTACTGCTATCATCCCAGTCATGTCATGGACTCCCACACCAACTGTTGGGCCATGTCCATATATATGGGGGCAACAGCTGGAGAAAACATATGTGTCCTTGTACATTCCTGAGGTAAGTGTGTGGTACACAGTGTTCCTTGCCCTTGTACAGCCTTGTATGGGGGGGGGTTCTATGCTATTAAACTAGACTATGGCACCTTTTCAGTGATATAACTGTTAAGAAGAGGGTCATTCATTGTGATAGTGATGTGTTAGGTTAAGCAATGTTATGTACAAGATACTGTGACATTAACACGTGTTACTTTTCCCCCTTGGGCTTGACTACAGGGTGTAACTGGAGGCTGCTGAACTACATCTGTAATTGTTGATTGTTACGTATCCTGAAGGCAAATCCTGTTCCTACTATTGTACTAATTGAAGGCCTTTGCCTGGACAGCATAGTATGGTATATATACACATTGCTTGCATCTACTGTTTTGTGTGGGCCTAGCATTCATGACTGATTACATATTTCAAACCTTATATAGTGTCGGTACTGGCATGCATTATTGTATAGCACAGGAATAAAGGTTATCTATGTATGTATATCTGTGTGTCGTGTCATGTCCTTTGAATTGTGGGTGGGTATATGTTTAATGTCAGTATTCTCATTTGTGGGAATGGTTGCCACACTACACATTTCACAGGTGCCAGTTGAAGGGCTTGTGGCTGAGGTATATAATTTGCACCCAGTACTTCCACACTACTTTTACATATGTATGGCTACTGATACCTTTTCTGTGTGTATATGTGTATGTACCTATATATATCTCATATGGATATATATCTATCTATATATATATATATCTATCTATATATATATATATATATCTATATATGGATATATATAATATATATCTATATATATATATATATATATATATATATATATATATATATATATATATATATATATATATATACATATATATATATATATATATATATATATATATATATATATATATATATATATATATATATATATATATATATATATATATATATATATATATATATATATATATATATATATATATATATATATATATATATATATATATATATATATATATATATATATATATATATATATATATATATATATACATACATATGAACATATGCATGTATCTATATACAATTGCTGTCATATGATTATTTGTGAGTCATACATTAATATATATATATATATATATATATATATATATATCTACATATAGCTGTCTATCTGTCTATATTTACAGATATGTATCTGTCCATATGTCCATGCGTGTTCGGCTCATATTTTGGCCCGTTTCTCATTCACTTGGCAATTGTCATGAATGATCGCAGCATTGAAGGCAGTAACTAGTGGCAACATTTTTGTGTTTCAGACTTCATCTCCTTCTACATATGTGTTCTAATATATATAACTGTGTAACTAGCAACATTTTAAGTGTAACAGAGCATTAGTTGACATATATCCCTATTTGTACCCACAGTGTGGTATACTTGTCCAGACGTCTTTCATTAACAGGTTATGTGGTGTGATAATAATAAATTTCCTGTACTGTTGACTGATCGTGCTGCAGGGTATGTTTGTGAAAATTTCAGGTTATGTATATCTGTCATGGTTTAGTGGTAAATCACTTTGTGTATGGAGTGCAGGTTCCTGGGTTTGAGCCTTGGAGCGGCAGTTTATTTTGTTGCTGAGCAGAACAAGGGATGTTGGCTATAGAGTGATTGAGGCACTCTTAAGCAGTTGTAAGCAAGTTTGCATGGGTTTGCGGTGAGCTAAGCAATGCCTACACAGGTTAAGCAATTCAGCAGCTAACTGAGTATAAGAAACTCTAACCAGACTTTAGCAGTGCTTACCTCTGCGCAAACCCACACAAACCCACATACAACTGCTTTAAAGTGCCTTAATCACTCTGTATGCATCGGCCCTTGTTCTGCCTAGCAACAAAAGAAACAACCTCTACTAGGCTAGAACCCAGGACCATGCACACCATAGCCAAAGGTGTGTACTTCTAAGCCATCTCAGATATACATAACCATTCTTGATTCATACATAACCATATTTGACTGGTTTTGCATGCTGGGCAGCACAGGTTAGCGAGGGTAAAACTATTCCCGGCTCCACAAAGTCTCCTCTTCAATTTTTTCCCTTGGAACTAGACAAACTTTCAACTTAAGCATTCAAGCCTTTCATTTCTCAGCCCGGCACTTGCTCAAAACTTATAGCAAGCACTTATAAACCCTAGCATTAGACCCTCCTGTACCGTACAGAAGGACAAGGCTCTCTATTCGACCTTACCAGCCATCCAGTAAAACTGTTCACTGTACCTATCCAGGCATGTCCAAAGGGCAGTTTCAGGTGTACTCTCCAGTCCAACTGGTGAATCTGGGCATTTTGAGGCAATGTTACAACTGCCTCATGTACACAGACAACCCCCTACTCCTACCACCAAACACTAATACATGCGAGAGATGCAGTTATACAGCCATACTAGAGGCTAAGCTCTGTCAACCCAAGACTGGATCAGACAGTCAAGAGGAGAAGGGAATTACTTGCATCACACCACCAGTCTTACATAGACCCATTAAACCAGCACCAGCAAAAACACACATAAATACACAAAAACATACTCGGAGACTCTAAATAAAAATCTGCAAAACCAACAGAGACCTCCAAAGCAAACATCCAAGCAACCTCCACCCCCAAGACAAACCATGAAACACATACTTCACAAAACCAGTGTGCCATGCAATCACAGCCCTTAAGGCAAAATAACATACCCAACATACTAGTAATAGGTGACTCTATAGTCAGGCACACTGACGTCCCACTCACTAGGCTGAATAAGGAGAAGGTTACTGTTAGCTGCCTGTTGGGTGCCAGGATCCGCCACAAAACACAAGTACTCAGGTCACTCCAGAACAAGTACAAATATGACTCTATCATTGTCCATGTTGGTGTGAATGACCTGAGCCGTACCTCCCCGGACTACATGAAAGGAGACATGGAAGAGCTCACTGATCATGTAGCCCAGGCTGGTATGACCCTGGCTGTGAGCAGCATCCTGCCCTCACCAAGAATGATACCACGGTATAAAGAAAAAATTCTCAATTTCAACAATTGGCTAAGTTTCTGGTGTCATTCAAAGGGGATCCAGTGTCTGTCCGCCTGGGATGGCATGCTTGACAAGCCACGCTGCTTCGCTAGAGATGGCTTGCACCTGTCACCCTTAGGCTTTTGAATACTTACCAAGGCTCTTGCTACCTCCATAGTGCCTTTTTTAGGAAAGGCTCAAAAGACAAACCCACCACCGTAAATAGCACAAGTAACAAAAAACTAAGGGTAATGCTACTCAATGCCAAAAATCTAAACCTCAAAATTCATGAACTCGAGGCACTCCTCAGTATGGAGAAAATTGATATATGTGCAGTAACAGAAACCTGGTTTAAGGCTCCACAGAGCACACCAGCACTACCAGGTTACAACTCATACCATTGATTTTGGCCACAGAAGCCAAACCGGAATACAAAAGGTGGGGGCGTATCCATATTCATCAAGGATACCCACACCTCCAGGTTAGTGGCACATCACGACGCATCAGAGATCATCCATGTGCTACTAACAATGGGCAAAAATGCAATTCACATTGTAGCTTGCTACAGATCACCCACCATATCCCAGGACCACTATTGCACATTTCTGGAAACACTGGGAAACATAAAGGTCCTACCAAACACCCTAATATTGGGTGATTTCAATTACCCAAACATTAACTGGGAGAACTACTCAAGTACTAACTCCCTTGCCCAACTTTTCCTAGAATTTATAAACTCAAATGCCCTGCTTCAACTGGCCAACACTCCCACCAGAGGTGACAACATATTGGACCTGGTCATCACCAACATGGGCGACCGGTGTTCCACACCAGAGGTCATCCCCTCACTGGTTAGATCTGACCTTAAACGAATCACTTTGGATATCCATATTCCACCCCCTCCCCTGGACAAGTAAGCCACCATGAAAAACGTTTCAAAAGCAAACTTCACGCTACTTAAGACCGAGGGGGGAAAGTTTCAAAGCCCCCATGCTGAAGGATAACACTGTCCAAGCTGCAAAATCTTTTACTAATGCATTCTATGGGCAGCTACAAGAATGCATGGATCATGCCATCCCAAGCAAAACCAAGACTCACTCCTCCAAGAAAAGGAAACCAGTCTGGTGGACTCCTGCCATAAACAAGCTATACAATAGAATGAGGAAACTAGTACAGAAAAGAATAAAATCCCAAGAAGGAAAGACATCCCTGATCAGTATCAGCAAGAAACTACATTCCCTCATAAAATCATCCAAGGTGAGCTTTGAAATAAAAATTGCCAAGGACTCCAAAGATAACCACAAGGCATTCTTTAGCTATGTCAAGAATCTAAGTGGCAATGCTCAGATCTGCTTGGCGTTAGTGCAGAATGGCACAAAATATACTGAACTGACCGACATCACCAACATCCTGGCAGACAGGTTCAGCGCAAACTTCACCCCCCGTCTCATCCCCAAAAGGGCCCATAACCATACCAGAAGAATATAGAGT
Organism: Protopterus annectens; assembly: GCF_019279795.1. Classification (NCBI taxonomy): domain Eukaryota; kingdom Metazoa; phylum Chordata; order Ceratodontiformes; family Protopteridae; genus Protopterus; species Protopterus annectens. Next base: position 1,048,724,416 of record NC_056727.1, read on the forward strand.
CACGGAAATCACAGACACTCAGGCTAAAACAGCCCTCTAAAAAGCCAAAAACTCAGCATCAATGGGACTGGACAGTGTCCCAGGCTGAATCCTACATGAGCTCAAAGATGAACTAACCCCTCACCTAAACACACTGCTCATCCTCAGCCTCTCCACAGGCTACATACCCATAGAGTGGCACACAGCAATGGTTATCTCACTCCACAAAGGTGGAGCTACAACAGACCCTGGGAACTTTCGCCCTATAAGCCTGACTAGCTTGGTCTGCAAGGCTATGGAGCACATCATCATGGAACTCATTAACAGAGACATTGGGAACCTCCAAACAATGGAGCCTACCCAGTTTGGCTTTGTTAAGGGCAGATAATGCCTCCTAAACCTGGTAGACTTCTTTGAGACAGTTACCAAGGCTGTAGATGAGGGAAAGGTGGTACACACAGCCTACCTAGACCTCGCTAAGGCCTTCGACACCATTCCCCTATCTGGTATTATAGACAAGCTCACCAGCCTGAACATAACCCCCTACATCACAAGATGGGTTGCCAACTGGCTCACGGACAGAATCCATATGGTGACAGTTGTGGGAGCTAGGTCCATCTCTAAACTGGTTACAAGTGGTGTTCCCCAGGGCTCAGTCCTAGGACCCCTCCTGTTCGGCATATACTTCTCAGAGGTACAGGCAAGCACAGGAGGACTATGGCTGACCAAGTTCACAGACGACTGCAAACTAGGGGCTATAACTGACTCTCCAGCTGACACAGACATCCTCCAAAAGGGTCTCACTGAGACAGATACCTGGTGTCAAAATCATGGCCTCAAGCTAAATGCCAAAAAGTGCATAGTCATCCCCTTTGGAAAAAACAAAGTACCCACAAACTACCACATAGGTGGCAGTCCCCTAAATACAGAAGATGTAATAAGGGAGCTGGGGACCCAAGTAGATAGTAATCTCACCTTTGATAATCACATTGCCAAAGTGGTTAGAAAATCCTTCTACGTGGCCCACCTAATCACAAAAGGGTTTGCATCCAGATCAAAAGAGGTCATTGTGCCCCTCTACTCATCACTCATCAGACCCATCTTAGAGTACAATGCCCCATTTGGGATGTACCTTACAAGACACCTGCAACAGCTGGAAAGACCACAGAAGTACCTCAACAAGAGGATCAATGGCCTCAAACAGATGCCCTATTCAGCTCAGCTGAAGAAACTCCAGTTGTACTCGGTTGCATACCACCTACTCAGAGGTGATCTCTGCCTGACATACAAGGCCATGTCCAACCCAGAATTGATGGACATGCTCCACCTAAAGAAAACCTTATCCCCTTGAGCCACACGCTCTAGGGATTTAAACCTTACCACAACAATAAATAGGATGAGCTGGAGGGATAGACGCCTGTCCCAGAGACTTCCCATGCTTTGGAACAAGATCCCAATCTACATTAGGCAGAGCTCCTCGCTAACACTCTTCAAAAGAAACCTTGATGAGTGGATGGGAAACAGAATGTTTACCTTGGGGATCACTTTAGTGGCTCTGCTGGATAGAGGCACAGGGAACTAATCTAAGGGGATGGCGAAAGCCAACACATTCTGGCAAGGCTTATAAATGCCTTCAGGCAGATAGCCTAGTACCCACCTATGAACCTATGAACCTATTCTGTATTCACAAACATAACATCCAGCCCAGTCATTCAACAATACAAAAAATGTATTCCAACATGTAGATGTAGGTGTGTGAAAATATATTAATGTCTAAGCAGATACAACATATGTAGAAATATATATATATATATATATATATATATATATATATATATATATATATATATATACACATACATATACGTAAGCAGATATTTATATCTATATAGGTATATACAGATATACATCTGTAGATAAAGTGGGAACATAGCAGACACATATATGTCCACATGCACCATTAATGGGGTTGACAGGCACAAACAACATACGTCATACACGAATAGGTATTCTCCCCGCCACAGCCAAACAAGTCTGTCCTGCAATACCTTACCAACTGTTGCAGATCCCATAACCAGGACCTTACACAGCAAGGGCACAAGATGTTAACAGTACTCCATCCCACCTGTATGATGTCAGGGTGGTATTAGTAACATATGCAGTACAGTCAGGCTCATAATGACCAATGCACTTTATAGACACACTGTAGTTTGCCCACAGGCAAATTTTAAGTTTTGGGTTGTTGAACAGGTTTTAAGAAGTGAAAGGGGTGGTTATTGGGAAGCGTAACTGGAGTTAAGGGAACTTATTTAGCATCTGCAGTTAGATGCTTGCAACCCACCGGGACTAAATGACTACATTTCACTTATGCCACCACTTAAAAATAGAGCAAACAAATATTAATGGTTAAAGTATGTATTAAATTATTGTATAACATGAAAATTATCGAACAATAATTTATTATTAATTTATTTATTCAAGGACCGCGGTGGTGGTGCTGCGGTAGCATTGTCACCTCACAGTAAGACGCTGTCTGGTTCGATTCTCAGCTAGAGCATCTTCTGCGTGGAGACATGTGTGAATGGGCGTACCTTCATTGAAGGTTGTGCATCAGGCCTGGCAAGCCGGTACGTAAAAATCAACTGCCAATCATTAGCGGACCAGAGTTCCGTTGTGGCGACCCCTAACCGGGAAAAGCCGAAAGACACAAACAAATGTATTACTTACTGTTTATATGTGTAATATGTGTTTAAAATATGTTTTTTAAAAAATATGTGAAAAAGTATGATTCTTGTGATCATATGTTTATGGTTTTAAAGCATAACGAGTGATAAGGTAGTATGTTAATTTATAGAAACTAAGAGCTATGGTTTTAGGTAGTTGTATTGTTTTAACTGGAAATTAATTGATTAATTATTTAGTTAAATACTTAGGTGTTGAGTGTCTTTAAAGTAAGGGCGGGAACTTTGAAAATTACTCTGATGATGTTTCCATGGTAGGAAATGAAAGCGCTAAGTCCGTTTTATATATCTGTGTGAAATCGGGTCCTTTTTTGTGGTTGTTTAAATATGAAATAAACTACTGGTATTTTGATCGACCTTCGTTACTGAGGAGACCTTATTTGGGCTTGGAATTCAACTGAAGTTTTTGTGGTGTTACTGTTTTTTTTTGCTTCAGTCGTTCCATTGGATTATTATATATATATATATATATATATATATATATATATATATGTGTAAGCAGATATTTATATCTATATAGGTATATACAGACATACATCTGTAGATAAAGTGGGAACATAGCAGACACATATATGTCCACATGCACCATTAATGGGGTTGACAAGCACAAACAACATACGTCATGCACGAATAGGTATTCTCCCCCACAGTCAAACACGTCTGTCCTGCAATACACTACCAACTGTTGCAGATCCAATAACCAGGACATTACACAGCAAGGGCACAAGATGTTAACAGTACTCCATCCCACCTGTATGATGTCAGGCTGGTATCAGTAACATATCATGCAGTACAGTCAGGCTCATAATGACACCCATTTTGCAGTCATCTGTTACCTTTGTTAGTCAGAGTCCCGTACTGTTGGCCTGTACTTCAGAGATGTAGATGCCAAACAACAGTGGTCCCAGGACTGAACCCTGAGGTACTCCACTTGTCACGTGTCTGGGAATGGATTTGCAGTCAGTTACACCTACAGTTTGGGGTCTGTTAGTAAGCCATGTGGCAAACCATCGAGTGGCCTAGGGATGTATGGCCGGATTAGTATGTTAATCTGTTTCCAGATTGGGGGATGGTGTTGAAGGGCCTGTAGGGCCTGCTATCTATGCAGGTACATGTGTATTCCCACATAGGAGATGTAGCCCAGTGTTGAGTCAGTCTGCCTGTAGCCTGAACTGTGCTTTATTATTTGCCTAGCAGCTTATTGTACTTATCCAGTGAGATATCATGTCCAGATACTTGTCAGATGTAGTGTTGCCTGTCCACCATTACAGTCATGTTTGTCAGACAAAGGAGTGGGATGCTGTTCAGATGTATGTCAGTAGCTAGTGGATAGTATGTGGACATGGCAACTCTGTACCAGTGGTTAGTATGTGTCAGGACACTCAGGGGTGTATGAATGCATAACCTATAGGGGCAAATGTATACCAGTATGTACATGTTATAGGTTCATAGGTTCATAAGTTCATAGGTTCATACTAGGCTATCTGCCCTAGGGCATTTACAAGCCTACCCAGAGTGTGTTTGGCTTTTGCCACCCATTTTAAAATGAATTTTGCTATGCCCTTTTTTGAGGTTAGTATACTGTGCATCTGTCTATCAGTGACACAGAAGTGATACCTGGAGTAAATCTACGATCTCCCATCCACTCATCAAGATTCCTCTTGAAGAGAGTCAATGAGGGACTCTGCCTAACCTGGACTGGGATTTTATTCCAGAGTGAAGGGAGCCTTTGGGTTATGAATCTGTCCCTCCAGCATGTCCTATTTATTTTAGTGCTGAGGTTCAAGTCTCTCGAGCGCGTAGCTCGATGGGATTTGGATTTTCTGAGGTGCAGCATGTCCATTAATTCCGGGTTGGACATGGCTTTATACGTCAGGCACAGATCGCCTCTGAGCAGGCGGTATGCCACTGAGTAAAGCTGGAGTTTCTTTAACCGGGCAGCATATGGCATCTGTTTGAGCCCTTTGATCCTCTTAATGAGGTACTTTTGGGGTCTTTCCAGTTGCTGCAGGTGTCTGGTAAGGTACATCCCAAAAGGGGCATTATACTCAATTATGGGCCTGATGAGGGATGAGTAAAGAGGCACGATGACCTCCTCTGATCTAGATGTGAATCCCTTCATGATTAGGTGGGCAATATAAAATGATTTTCTAACCACTTTGGCCACGTGGTTGTCGAATGAGAGATTGCTATCAACTTGGGTCCCCAGGTCCCTAATTACTTCTTCTGTACTTAATGGATTACCATCTATGTGGTAATTTGTGGGCACTTTGTTTTTGCTGAAGGGGATGACTATACACTTTTTGGCGTTTAGCTTGAGGCCATGGCTCTGGCACCAGTTGTCTGTTTCTATGAGACCCTTTTGTAGGATGCTTGTGTCAGCTGGAGAGTCGATTATGGTGCCCTGTTTGCAGTCATCTGCGAACTTGGTCAGCCACAGTCCTTCCGTGTTGGCCTGTACCTCCGAGAAATATATACCGAACAAGAGAGGTCCCAGGACTGAGCCTTGTGGGATTCCACTTGTAACTGGTTTGGAGTCTGACATGGCTCCAGCAATTCTAACCATGTGGGTTCTGTCCTTGAGCCAGTTTGCAACCCATCTAGAGACAGAGGGGTTTATGTTTAAGCTGGTGAGCTTATCTATAATGCCCAAGTGGGGTATTGTATCGAAGGCTTTTGCGAGGTCCAGGTAGGCTGTGTGGACCACCTTCCCCTTGTCAATGGCCTTGGTGACTGTTTCAATAAAATTGACCAGGCTTAAGAGGCAGGATCTGCCCTTAACAAAGCCGAACTGGGTAGGATCCAGTGTCTGTAGGTCCCCAATATCTTTATTTATGAGGTCCATGATGATCCTTTCCATAGCTTTGCAGACCAAGCTAGTCAGGCTTATGGGGTGATAGTTTCCAGGATCCGTTGAGGCACCACCTTTGTGGAGAGGGACCACTGGTGCTGTACGCCACTCTTTGGGTACATATCATGTAGTAAGGCTGAGATTGAATAGTAGTTTTATGTTTGGGTTTAGTTCTTCTTGGAGTTCATGTAGGACGCAGTCCAGGACACCGTCTGGTCCCATTGATGCTGTATTTTTTGCATTGGAGAGGGTGGCTCTTACCTGAGCATCTGAGATGTCAGGGGGGCAGCACTCTGTTAGGATAGATATTTGCCCTTTTGGTGGGGAAGGGGGGGAGAAGTTTGCACTGAACCTGTCAGCTAGGATGTTGGCAATGTCTGTGGGTACGGTGTATTATTTGTCATTTTGAACTAATTCTGAGTATATCTGGGAATTCCCACCCAGGTTTCTAACATAACTAAAGAAAGCTTTGTGATTATCCTTAGTGTCCTGTGCAATTTTTCTCTCGAAGCTGGCCTGAGACGATTTTATGAGTGCCCATAGGGTTTTGCTAATACTGATCAGAGATGCCTTCCCTTTTTGGGATTTTGCTCTATCATGTAGTAGCTTCCTCCTCCTATTGTATAGTTTGTTTATGGCTGGGGTCCACTAGACAGGATGCCTGCCTTGGGAGGATTGAGTCTTGGTTTTGTTTGGGATTGCATGATCCATGCATTCCTGAAGGTGTTCATAGAATGCGTTTATAAAGGATTCTGCGGTCTGAACCATATTTTCCACAGGCCCGGGGGCTTTGAAGGATTCTACCTCAGTTTTGAGGAGTGTGAAATTTGCTTTAGAGAAGTTTTTCACTGTGGTTTTCTGGGCAGGGGCTGGGGTCGGGATGTGAATATCTAGTGAGATTAGTTTATGGTCTGATCTTACCAGTGAGGGATACACTTCTGGTCTGGAGCATAGAGTCCCCATGTTGGTGATGATCAGGTCCAGTATGTTTTCCCCTCTTGTGGGAGTGGTAACAAGCTGTTCCATAGCATTTGAGTTTATAAATTCTAGGAAACTTTGGGCTAGGGTGTTGGAGCTAGAGTAATGCTCCCAGTCTATGTTTGGGTAGTTGAAGTCGCCCAATATAATGATGTTTGGAGATACCTTCATATTTTCCAGTGTTCTCAGGAAGGCCGAGTGGGGTTCCTGGGTTTGGGAGGGTAGTCTGTAGCAGGCTATAAACTGGAAGGCAGTTTTACCCACTGTTAGTTGCACATGGATAGTCTCTGATGCTTTGTGCTGTGCCACCAACCTGGAGGTGTGGGTATCTTTGACGAATATTGATACTCCCCCTCCTTTTGTGGTTCAGTCCAAGTTTTGGGGCCGAAAAACATGGTATGTGGTATAACCTGGTAGTGCTGGGGTGCTCTCGGGAGCCTTGAACCAGGTTTCTGTTACTGCACAGATATTGATGTTCTCCATGCTAAGGAGAGTTTCGAGTGCGTGCATCTTGAGGTTTAGACTTGTGGCATTGAGTAGCATTACTCTTAGTTTCTTATCCCTTGTGATACCTATGGAGGTGGGTTTGTCTTTTGAGCCTTGCCTAAAAAAGGCACTATGGGGGTGGCAAGAGCGTTTGCCAATATCCAAAAGCCCAGGGGTGACAGGTGCAAGCCGTCCCTTGCGAAGCATCGCGGCTTGTCAAGCATGTCATCCCATGCTGACAGGCATTGGATCCCCTTTGAATGACAACAATACTTAAGCCAATTGTTGAAATTGATCATCTTGTCTTCATATTGTGGCATCATTCTTGATGAGGTAAGATGCTACTCAAGGTCAGGGTCATACTGGCCTGGGCTACATGCTCAGAGAGCTCCTCTATGTCTCTTTTCATGTAGTCCAGGGAGGTACATCCCAGGTCATTCGCACCAGCATGGACAATGACTGAGTCATATTTGTACTTGCCTTGGAGTGAACTGAGTGCTTGTGTTATGTGGCGGATCCTAGCACCCGGCAGGCAGCTCACCGTGACCTTCTCCTTGTTCAGCCTGGTGAGCGGGACGCCAGTGTGCCTGACGATAGAGTCACCTATTACAAGTGTATCAGGTGTGTTGTTTAGTCTTAAGGGCTGTGACTGTTCGGCACACTGGCTTTGTGAGCTATGTGTTGCACGTGTTTTGTTTTGGGGTAGCGGTTGCTTGGGTGTCTGCTTTGGAGGTCTCTGTTGCTTGTGTCTGTGTATATGTATCCTAGGGATGGCCATGTTATGTCTGGTCCTGGTTATGGGATCTGCAACACTTGGTACTGTATTACAGGGGGGTCATGCTTCACTGGGGGTATACCTATTCGTACCAGACGTATATTGAGTGGGGCCTCTCAACCTCATTAATGTTGCATGAGGACATATATGTTTTATTTCCCCATTATCTACAGGTATATGTCCGTATATACCTATATATGTATATATATATATATATATATATATATATATATATATATATATATATATATATATATACTGACATAATTATGTAACCTGCCATATATATTTAGACATGTAGATGTGGACATATATATCTATAGATGTAGGCATTTTCATGTTTATATGTTCAGAAATATATATATATATATATATATATATATATATATATGTGTGTGTGTGTGTATATATATATATATATATATATATATATATATATATATATATACACATATATCAATATGTTGTAACCATTTAGACATTAATGTATTTACTCACACACATATATCTACATGTTGGAATACATTTTCTGTACTGTTGAATGACTGGGCTGGATGATATGTTTGTGAATACATCAAGGATATGTATATCTGAGATGACTTAGTGGCAAATCACTTTGGCTATGGTGTGCAGGGCCCTGGGGTTAATCCTACCAGAGGCTGCTTACTTTGCTAGGCAGAACAAGGGCCATTGGATACAGTGTGATTAAGGCACTTTTGAGCAGTTGTAAGCGGGTTTGCGCGGGTTTGCTTAACGGTAAGCACTGCCAACCTCCGCTTATGTTTTCTTACACTCAATTAGCTTCAGATTTTTCAACCTGTGTAGGCATAGCTTATGATCGCATAAACTCATGCAAACCCACCTACCGCTGCTTAACGCAGCCTACTGCCGCTTACTCCCACACTAATTCCTTTAAAAGAAAAGAAAAAGGGGTTGATAGGAAAGTGGTGAAAAATGGGGCACAAAGAGGGAAAGACAGTAGGGACAATAGCTAGGCATGTGCAGGAAGGGTATAGGAAAAGTCCATAGCTGCCCATTTTCTACAGCAACAGCTGTGCATATACACTATATTTGCAGGTACATTTGGACCCTCAAACCCCTAGGAGAGGAGTGAAGACAACATATATTTATTGTGATGCCAATTAGACCAGATTATATGTGTCCAGTGAACACATGTAAAAAATGGACAGCTATGTATGGGGCAAGAATTTTTGTGGGAACAGATTGCCCTTTTTTATTTTTTCAGGTGAGAGTGGGTTGTTGGGGAGGGGTACTAGGGATATTTGGGGAGGGAGGTTGGGTAGGTTAACAGACAAGACACACAAGATGCATACAGGGACAGTATATGACACATGTGGGGGGTAAACACCTTGGACAGGGAAGGGTGTTTGGAAGTCGTAAGCCCATGAGCCCCCAACTGGAAACAGTGGGACTGAGGTCCTCACCCATGGGCAGTCACCAATGCACCTTCACGGCCCCAAAGGTGGCTGTGCTGAGGGTTGTGTAGGAAGGACAGGCTCACCCTCATATAGTGCCACTCGGCCCTCAAGCTGGCATAGCTGCTCTCGATACTGCAGATTGAGCTCCCTATGCACCAAGGCCTGGACCTGTTGACGGGTGACATGTTCTCCTCTGCGCCTGCTCTGAGTGGGGGTGAGCCCCATCCCCTGCAGCGGTTCCTCCTGAAGTTGGCACAGTGCCCATGGAGGAGGAGGTCCCAGGCTGGGCCCCAGATGTGCTGGTGCCTGGTGCCATGGCCAGCTGAGGTGGGACAGGTGGGTCCGCTGGGACCGGCCTTCCCATATGAGCTGTGTTGTTACAGGTTTATGGATGATATGGGTTAGTATCAGTCAACAGCATTCATGATTAATTATAACAGCATGCATAGGTATTCCCATTAACCCGACACACCAGATTTAACACAGTTGCAGAGCAAGCAGAACACATGCATATATGGAACAACAGTGGCCATTACAGGAGCATGCAGGTTTCATTGATGGCAACAGACCACCAATATGGGTGTATTTTAACATGGCTCATGCATAGAAACAAATGTGAATATTTATTAACCAGCAGGACATATGAGGTTGGACAGGATTAGGAATAAATATATTAGAGGGTCGGTTCAGGTTGGAAGGTTTGGAGACAAAGCCAGAGAGGCAAGATTACGTTGGTTTGGACATGTGCTGAGGAGGGATGCTGAGTATATTGGGAAAAATTTGCTAAGGATGAAGCTACCAGGTAACAGGAAAAGAGGAAGGCCTAGGTTTATGGTTGTGGAAAGAGAGGACATGCAGGTGGTTGGTGTGACAGAGCAAGATGCAGAGGACAGGAAGAAATGGAAACATGTGATCCGCTATGGCGACCCCTAACGGGAACAGCTGAAAGAAGATGATGATTAGGACATATGTCCCAAAAATGTTTGGAGTGTACACATACCAGTTGAGAAGTGTCATTGGGTTATTATGCACATATGGCAGGGGTGAGAGAGAGGGTTCATTTAACAACTGATATATTCTTGTAGTCTTCACACCATTCTTAGTCACTGCAGTGATCTTTACCTTACATGTATTATTACACTACACAATGGCCTTATATTGTACACTGGTATGTTTATAGATTATTATATATGTGACCTGTGTCTTAAATACAGGCATGACAGGCTGTAGGTGTTAATGCAACATATGTTGAGAATTGCTGTCATACACTTTGGGTGAGGTGCTAGAATGACAGGTTTGATTTCATATACATTCTCTGACTATGTGCACGTTTGACTATTAGTTATATGTCATTGACAGCTGCCTACATTTCTTGGATCATCACACTGAATTTTCAGGGGAATCTGGTACCAAGCTGGTGATATGGACCATTTATCTGGGCATGCTGGACAGCTTGGAACAGTTGTGAGGTATAAATATGCATACAACTTACAATCTGAACATTCAAGCAAATTCTGTACAGTTGTTGGGTGTAATTATGCATACAGCTTTCTATCTGAACATTGTATCACAGTCTGTACAGTTGTGGGGTATGATTATGCATACAACTTAGTAGCACTCCCAGGAGTCGAACCCCTGCTGTGTGTGAAAATAAAATTATTGCGAACATTACAGTACACTGTACTATCAGGGAATTGATATAAAGCTTTCGACTGTTTTCTATCTAAGTCTCCCTAACTTGTACGATATGACTGACTTCTTGGCACTTCCAACATTATTATGCAGGACCTCATACCCATTTTCTCTGCATACCGCAGTGTGGGTGACACTGCTTAAGATACAACAGTACTATTTATAGTATGGAACAGATAGCAAACTTATGAGAGAAGAGTAAACAGAGGCACTCCAGGGGTTGTACCTTTTTTCACAAACTATTAACACATTTATTTCTACTGGTACAACACTTTCTAAGGCTCTAATATTCTTTGTTATGACAGTATATGCAGACTAATTACTAACCTGCCTCGTGACACAGCCTTTGCAGCCTAGCATCATGGGCTTGCTGGTTCACAGCCCACTCATCTGCAGCTGTCAGAGAAATGCATTGATATTTAGCCATACCTATCCATAGTATACATAAGCTAGGCAATTATTTACTTCTTAGTAGAATGTGTACTTACTCAGTACTGGGGCATTGGCCATCTGCCGACACTCCTGGATCCAATGTTCCAGGACATCCCCCCTCTGCCGCTTCAGCTCAGCATGGTGGTACCTGACCTGCTCACCAGTCCGGGGGATAACTGTAGCACTGATGAGGTCACGGGTGAGACTGTCCCAGGCCTCCTTTTTGTACTGCGAGCCCTGGTACTGGCCCTACAGTAGTCTCTGATCATGGTGTTTTACCAGGAGCCATACCATGAATTCTGACTCCTGGATGCCCCAGCACTGCACTATAAATCGAGTGCCTTCATCCACATCAGCCATTCTGCCTGCAGTAGGAAGCTACAACCAGTTATGAGGCGTATTCCGCCTGTGGGGTTTAAATACAGCCAGTTTCCCGCACTTTGCCATGATTGGCCAGTTTTGAAAAGGCAAAGCTATGGGCACACTTGTGTACATAATGGTGGCACAGTTTAAAGAGGTATACCACTAGGCAGATTGAATTGAATCCCCTACACATTGCTTACACTTACTAACATGAGCTGTGCTGCGGTTAGCATTGCTTCATAGTTGATTATCACTATATTTGCAATTTGGCAATGATTTATTCTTCATTACAGGTTATATATGTGTCTGGTATCTGTGATTCATGTGTACATACACTGTATGGGGACCTGGGGACTTCTACACTTTATTACAATAATATCTTAAATCTATGCTTACTGCAGTACTCCAGTTCGCATATTTATGTTCTGTGGCAGGTTATCCAACATCACACTGTACATAGATTGAGTTCACATGTTTGGTTTGATTTTCCAGTGGTGAGGATTAGTTTGCTGATACCTCATTCATATCTATTGTTATGATGGCTTAGTGGTTAACTACTGTGACTATAGTGTACAGTGTCCTGAGTTTGAGCCTTGCAATTTTTGCCCAGTTTTTGTTGCTGGGCAGAACATGGGCCATTGGATCCAGAGTGATTAAGGCACTTTAAAGCAGTTGTAAGTGGGTTTGTGCATGTTTGCATGACGGTAAGCACTACTAACCTCCGGTTACAGGTTCTTACACTCAGTTAACTTCTAATTTGCTTAATCTGTGTAGGTAATGCTTACCCACACACAAACGCACTTAAATACGCTTACTAGTGCTTTTATATGCTTACTACTGCTTATTTGTTCTTAAAGCTGCTTACTAGTGCCTTATGCATTATGACACTGACACTTCACATGTGCATTTCATGCAGTATTCTAGCTCACATTTAAATGTTATTATGTAGGTTATACAGCAAAAAGATGTAAAATTATGTTCATATACAGATTTTACATGGAAAATTATGTGTTGTGGTGGGACTTGAACCGGGAATGTCTACTCATTAGGCAGATGCTCTAACCACTACACTATTGCTGTGCTGCTTCATTTGCATATATATTCCTTGTTATCCTCTTCAGCCTTTTCAGCTGCTTTAACTGTAGCTAAGCGATGGACAAACCCGCACACCTACGGTTAGCTGTACTCGGGGTTTTAAAAAAAATAAAAGTATTTCTTTCATTTTATTTAAATGTACTGTTGCTGTTGAACACATGGGGACTGTTGGTGGGGATATGCGGACACTTATGAGCGGTCTCGCTCATTTATTTACACATTCTTCTTTTCCACTTTGCAGGGGTGTGTTTATTCTGAGAGCTCTGTACCTTCATTAATATGCATGGTGCGCTGCCTCCTCTTAAACTGCCTCTTCCATGCAGGACTAGATTAGTCCTGCACGGAAGATTAGTAAATCTGGGGGATATACATGTGTTTTCACTGCCATGCATACATAATACAACAGGTGGCACAATCACTTATTGACATAAATAGGTCAGGACTAATCAAATAGTCAAATAATCAAAAGACAATCATGAGTACATAAATATAGCAGAGAGCTCATATGGCCATACCCATGTACATCAATGTAAATCAGTACATATGTACTACAAATGCATACACATGAATGTGTATACAAATCCATGTACACATGTCATAATATAAGCTATAATCAAAAAGACTGGCAATGAACATATGCAAGATATGGACACAGAAGGGAGTCAGAAATTATGCTAAACAAAGCATCACATTTGTACTGCAATAAAACATGGGACAATATGTGGCAGTATATGCTACACACAAGGTCATTGTGCCAGTAAGACAGAATGACCCAAGAATGTTACATAAATTACAAAATCAAGGACATGTCATGTTGTTTAACAGACAGAAGACAACAACAATGAATACACAAATGGATGTGATTCATACACACGAATAACATGCAAATAAAGTCACTTAACCCACCTCACTGTGTTATGTGACAGCAATGGGAATAATGTAGTATGTGAAATGCTGCCATCCCTCCTGAGTATATACAGGAGCAACACAAGTAGAACAGTTGTGTCTCACTCATATTATGCTAACTGCAACAGTCATATCTGTCACATACAGGGCCAAAGTATATTGGACATAGGATTATAATACAGTGCATGCATAGGAGTACACATACACACAGATGAAAGGAGTAGCATGCCTGCCAATATGGAATAATGTATGTAGCAATGACAGCATGATCATGTAAATAATAATGGTCACCACATGTGCCATTTGGTAATGTGTGTCATACCGAAACAGCAAGTTAAAGCCACATATAACACAATATGTGCAGTGTACATTATGATGTATGTCAAAAAAGCATAACAACAATATAGGATGTCTGCACAATTGCACCTAGACAGTAAATATTTGAATATGGAAAACACCATGGTGGCAGCATTACAAAGGTGGACCACACAGACAATACTTACAGTCCTGAGGGACCACCCTGATGGGGTCAAACATCACAAAATGTTTATCTCTTTCAGTCTCTAGTGATCTCCCAGAAGGAGTCGTGCATGGCCTAATCCATGTCCTAAGAAAATTGCCATTCAGGTCCTCCATCTACATTTGGAAGATGTCTGTCATTATGTCATGGATTTGGTCCTGAACATCATGTGCCTGGTGTAGTGGTAGATGTCTTCTATGATAAGCAGCAGGAACAATGGCACGTGCAGATCCTGGCCTGTCATCATCATCATCGTTCCCATCATGGTCATTATCCTGGTCCTCAGAGTCTGACTCAGCTGGCAGTGGTCTGGCAGACTGTTATCTGATGGGTGAGGCAGTGGAGGTCCCATACTCCATCAAAGGTCAACACAGGAAAAAATGTTATGCATGCATAATAAGTATTAACCAAAAATCAATGAATAAATAAAATGTCATACAAACTTACACTATCTACATGTTGTAACTATTAGGTGATATTATACTACCGTGTGACCTTATCAATCTGTAACACTGTATGTGATGTAAGGCATAAATCCAGTCCATACAAATGTGCAAAATGGTGGGTAATGTACATCACAGTCATGTGCCAAACATGTCTGTAATAAAACACAATCACATGTGCAATAACATGTGCAATAACATAATTGTAAAGAGATTATATGATATGCAAAGAACAACATAAAAACTTATGAGACAGGTCATGTTAAAGTTATATCACAGTAGAGTACATTTGTCATTAAGCCATAATTGTCAGGAGATATGGCCTATAAGGTTTATTTGTTATATAACAAAAGACAAAGTTGTGATAATAATATGTATACTGTCATGATTATGCAACATGCTCAATATCATAATATTCATATATTAATAATATAAATAGAAGGGCATGTATGGACAAGTGTGCCTATCATACATTGTAATTCTGTTAACCTGGTACATACATGGCATGCAGTACCTAGTTTATCAGATGTGCGTCTTTCTTTTACTTGCACTTTTACTGACATAGCAGCCTTTACTATGCATGCCAAACACACGTGCACAATGCACAAACATATATTTTAGTAAGTCTTAAGAAAATAATGTCATGTTACTCTGTCATATAACACTAACATGGGGCTCAGTTCTAAAAGACTTACCCCCGGATTCTCAAAAGCTTGCACGGTGTGCATGATTAGTGTAAGAGGTAATGTTGCCAATATGGTGGCCGTGCGATCCACGTACGTGCCCGTTTGACATGCTCGAGTGCTGCAGCACTAGTGCTGCATGTTCCCAGCCCCGTATGCAAATTACCCCATTTGCAGGTGAAAACCATGCAAATGAGGTAAATCTGCCATCCAGGAAGCTGAAATCAGGGCGTGCAGGACTAGCATAATATGCAGAAATGTACTCGGTTAGTAACTGAGTACGGATCTGTAAAATCCAAAACGGGGACATGACAGCACCAAATTAAGGTGGCATATCATTGAGGAAGCATGCCAATGGCCAAGTATAAGGCTATTGGCATTGCAAACAAAGCAAAATGTCCAAAATACATCTTTTATATTATTACCACCGATCACGGCTGGTTAAGCAATGGGAAAAGAAACCAAGCATTCCAACTAAAATCAGTATTCTGCCATGCAAGTCAATGGCAGGCAAAAGACAACCTGGCCAGTGAATAGTGGTTGCTAAGGGGGGAGGTGCAGTGTGACACATGTAACTATGCATTAGCAGGCAATCCTATGTAAATAAGGGGAAGGATAGTGAATTCCAGTTTCCACCAGCATATGAGGCAGGTCCCAACAGTGTAAGAGTATGAATAGGCGAGTGCAAGACTAGGATGTAGGTCACATCATGGGTGGATGTGTCAGGCATACTGTCAGTGGATTGGAGCCCTGTGGCTTGGGGTTGCACCCAGCTTAGCACAGCAAACCCAGGGGGTGAATCTAAACCTGCCTAGCATGTATGACAAAGTGTAAGCGGGTGTGCGCACCTCGCACCAGGATCTACAGGAAGATAAAGGAAGTGAAATGAGGAAATAGCAGCAGAGTGCACATTGGAGTACACCGATTGCGTGGCGTGCCCCTGGGCTGAAACAGAAGAACAATGGGAAGGGAAAGCAGCAGTAGGAAGGTAATCAAGGGGTCCTAGGTTCACTGCCAGGTGAAACATATTGGAACCAGCCAATTATACAGGCAGCAGACCAGCCCAGCCCAGAAGGCCCTATAAACTATGCAAACACCTACCCCTCTGGTTTTTCCCACACCCTAAACCACCGGTGTAAACAAGCGGGAAACTTTTAACCCTCACAACAGCAAAATGTTAGGGGCTGCAATATGGAAGAAGCTGAGGGTGGTGAGGATGTGAATGCTGCACAGTGAGGAGACGGAGAAGGGTTTACAGACCCATGGTAATCTACCAAGGGCTACATGAGCTGGAGATAGTGGAGCACTATAGGGTGGACAGGGACCTGCTGCAGAAAATTGTTGAGCTGTGCTGGCCACTCCTGACACACAGAACTAACAGAGGGGAACCCATCCCAGTGGACATGCAGGTATGTGTAGGCCTAAGAATACTAGCTACAGGTACTTTCCAAAGGCCAACTGGGGATATGATGGAGATTTCACAGGCATCAGCATCCAGGGTACTTCACTAGTTCCTTGATGCCATGGCAGCACATGTCTGTGAGCACGTATTTTCCCCCCTCACCCGTGAGGCGTTGGCCAGCAATATCCATCTCTTCCACCAAATAGCAGAATACCCTGAGGTAGTGGGTGCAATAGACTGCATGCACATATGTATCAAAGCACCACCTGGCGAGCAGGGTAGGGTCTACATTTAGCAGCAAGGGCTTTCCCTCCATCAACTGCCAGGTCATGTGCAATGCCCAGAGCATAATACTGAATGTGTGTGCTGGCTGCCCTGGAAGTTATCATGATTTTTACATCCAGCATCTGACATAGCTGTACCAGAAATTTGCCAATGGGGCATTCCACGCGGTCACCTAGTGGGAGATGCTGGATACTCGCTGGAGCCGTGGCTGATGACACCCATCAGAAATGCACACACACCCAAACAAGAACTCCATAATGAGGCATACGCACAAACAAGAATCATAATAGAGTGTGTGTTTGGGATGCTCAAGTCACGGTTCCCGTGCCTGGACACATCTGGTGGAGCCTTGCAGTACTCACCAACTACATGTACACAAATCACCCTTGTATGTGCCATGCTACACAATATGATCCTGTGGAAACAGCTGCAGCAGGAGCAACAAGGGGCAGGGCCACACAGCCCCCCCACCAATGCCAAGGCCTGCACAGTGTGACTCAGAGGAGGAACAACCTGAGTCTGCCCCAGTAGGCAGAAGGAGGCATGCCCAGTATGTCCTGGCTCTGGCAAAGAGGCAACGCATATCACATACTCTGACACGGGAGGGACCCAGGGAATAGCACCTCTCTCTGACTCTCACATACAGTAAAAGGGAAGCCAAACATTACATTACCTGTGCCTAACCATGCGTAGGGAGTGTACTATGTGAATCTGACATAGGCAGCACTGCAGCACCACCCTCAATACTGGGACACTCACAAGATAAGGGACTCACACATGCCAGTCAGGAGGGGGGTCACATACCCAACAACAGTCACAGCCAGCAGGACAGGAGTAGACAAACACAAACAAATGCTGTACTATGGTCTCTGAATGAGAGCTATGGGTAACCACCCCCCCCAGGTCTACATGGACAAACTACAGCAGGCCAGGTTGTGGGAAGTCAGTTGTGATGGCTAGGAAGTCAGAAACCAATGTGTATGTAATCAAAAGATAAGAACGGTAGTACACTGGTATGGCTTAGCCAGCATGATAGGTAAGAGTACTGACTGAAATGGACTACATGACATACCAGTACAGTCCTAGCAAATGTGTACAAGTGTCAGGTGTGCCCCGCACCCTACATAGAAATATAGTAACAGTCAGGTGCGCCCCCCCCCCACCAATCCTGTGTAGAAACATAGAAATAGTCAGGTGTTCCCCCACTATGCAGATATGTTGTAACAGTCAATGCCAACTGATCGATGGATACCCTGCAGACACAGCATGCTACCTGTCAGTGTACGACATCAATGTCAGCAGTGCAGTAAAAACCACCGGACATGATCCACACATGCAAAATAGATGGCCTTACTGGACATGCTCACAGACTTACAGAAATGAAGGCAATGTCAGTCGTCAACATACTGAAAGGTCATACTGGGCAAGCTCACACACTTAAACACATGAAGGCCATGTATGCAAACACCAGTGGACCAGACACATCTGGGAGTTGCAATTGTTAATGCAGACACATGTCAGTATGCACCACTCATGCCTTGCACACACAGTGGATAGGAATACAGACATATATGTAAGGACAACACACCATAATAAGCCAATGGTAGACAGATATAGATGTGTGGAAGAGGGTGACCGTGACAAGGAGCCATCCAGGCCTGTCCCACCTAGCACACAGCCAAACGGCCCCAAACACATCAGGTGCAGATGTCACTCACTGCAGTTACTAATGACCAGTACCTGAAAGCACCACAGACTATGTGGTCCATGTGCCAGCTGTGCAACATGGCTATACAAGGACATAGTCATCTAGTAGCTGTATACACGTACCTGTGACATAGGTTCATAGGTAGGTACTAGGCTATTGGCCCAAGGGCCTAGATAAGCCTATCCAACAAAGTTCCCTGACTTATGCCAACCCAAGAAAGTTAATTTCCTGTGCCCCTGTCGAGCAGAGCCACAGAAGTGATCCCTGGGGTGTATTTCCTATTTCTCATCCACTCATCAAGATTTTTGTTGAAGAGTGTTAATGAGGAACTTTGCTTGACATAGATGGGTAGCTTGTTCCAGAGTATGTGAAGTCTCTGGGACAGGAATCTATCCCTCCTGCAAGTCCTGTTTATTGTGGTGACAAGGATTAGGATTAGCATGTAGCTCGGAGGGATTGGGATTTCTTTAGGTGTAGCATGTCCAACAGCTCTGGGTTTGACATAGCTTTATATGTTAGGCAGAGATCACCTCGGAGTAGGCGATATGCTACAGAGTAAAGCTGGAGTTTTTTGAGATGATCAGTGTAGGGCATCTGTTTGAGGCCAGTAATTCTCTTTGTGAGGTACTTCTCTGGCCTTTCCAGCTGCTGCAGATGTCTTGTGAGGTACATTCCAAAAGGGGTGTTGTACTCTATAATGGGTCTAATTAGTGTCGAGTAGAGGGGAACAATGACCTCTTTTTTCCTGGATGAGAACCCTTTTGTGATGAGGTGTGCCATGTAGAAGGATTTCCTGACTACTGTGGCAATGTGATTATCAAAGGAGAGACTACTGTCTAACTGGGTCCCAAGGTCTCTTATCACACATTTGGTGTTAAGAAGACTGCCGCCTAAGTGGTAGTTCATGGGTACAGAGTTTTTACCAAAGGGAATGACAATGCACTTTTTGGCATTGAGCTTGAGGCCATGGCTCTGACACCAGGTATCTGGCTCAGTGTGGCCGTTCTGTAGGATGTCCACATCATTTGGGGACTCGACTATAGCTCCTAGTTTGCAATCATCTGCGAACTTCATTAGCCAGAGGCCTTCTGTGTTAGCCTGGACTTCAGAGAAGTAGAAACCAAACAGGAGAGGTCCCAGGACTGAACCCTGTGGTACTCCACTTGTCACTGGTTTGAAGTCAGATTTGGAGTCTGCAATTTTTACAGTGTGGATTCAGTCAGTAAGCCAGTTGGCAACCCATCTTGTGACATATGGATATATACCTAGTTTAGTGAGTTTAGCTATAATTCCAGAATGGGGGATGGTGTCAAAAGCCTTGGCGAGGTCAAGATAGGCAGTGTGAACCACCTTACCCTCGTCTATGGCATTGGTGACTGCCTCAAAGAAGTCAACCAGGTTCAGGAGGCAATATCTGCCTTTCACAAACCTGAACTCGGTGGGGTCCAGAGCTTGGAGGTTACCAATGTCTTTGTTTATAAATTCCATGATGATACGTTCCATGGCCTTGCAGACCAGGCTTGTCAGGCTAATAGGTCGATAGTTCCCAGGATCAGTGGTGGCTTCCCCTTTGTGGAGTGGGATAATTGTTGTTGTGTGCCATTCAGTGGGCACAAAGCCTGATGTGAAGCTATGATTGAACATGGTGCTTAGATGTGGAGCCAGTTTGCTCTGAAGTTTGTGTAAAACGCAGCCTGGGATGTTGTCCGGTCCCATGGATGCTGTGTTTTTGGCCTTAGAGAGTGCTGCTTTTACCTGTGAAGTTGTGATTACAGGGACTCTGCATTCTTCCTGTATAGATATGGGCCCTTTAGGGTGTGAGAGGGGGGTAAAGTTAGCACTGAACCTATCAGCCAGGATGTTGGCAATATCAGTTGGTTCTGTAATTTTTGTGGCATTGTGTTGTAACTCAGAGCAGATCTGGGTGTTGCCATTGAGATTCTTGACATAGCTATAGAATGCTTTGTGGTTGTCCTTAGAATCAGTGGCAATCTTGTTTTCATAGTTAGCTTTGGAGGATCTTATAAGGGATCTCAGTTTCTTGCTGAGGCTGACCATGGAGCTCCTCCACTCATGGGAATTTAATCTCTTTTGCAACAATTTCTTCCTTCTGTTGTAGAGTTTTTTTATGGCAGGGGACCACCAGATTAGCTTCCTTTTTTTGGAGGATAGCGTCTTGGTTCTGTTTGGGATAGCATGACCCATGCACTCATGTAAGTGCTTATAGAGTGAATTTGTGTAGTATTCAGCAGTCATAACTATATAGTCCATCTGCATGGGTGTCATGAAGTTCATCACTTCTGTCTTAAGAAGCATGAAGTTGGCTTTGGAGAAATTTTTTACTGTGGTTTCCTAAATGGGGAGTGGGAACGGGATGTGGATATCTACGGTGATTAGCTTCTGGTCGGATCTGACCAAAGAGGAGTTGACTTCAGGTGTGGAACACCAGTCACTCATGTTGGTAATGACTAGGTCTAGGATATTGTTGCCCCTGGTGGGGGTGTGGATAAGTTGATCCAGGGCATTGGAATTTATGAATTCCAGAAAGCGCAGAGCGAAGGTGTTGGTACATGAGTAGTTTTCCCAGTTAATGGTGGGGTAGTTGAAATCACCCAGTATTAGGGTGTTTGGTTGAACCCCAATATTTTCCAGTATATCAAGAAAAGAGGAGTGGGAATCATGGGGCATGGTGGGGGATCTGTAGCAAGCTACAATTTGGATTGTAGTTTTGCCCAGAGTTAGTTGCACTTGGATAACCTCAGCTGCATTATGTTGAGCAACTAGCCTGGAGGTGTGGATATCCTTAATAAATATGGACACACCTCTGCCTTTGGTGTTCTGGTCCACGTTAGATGGCTGAAAAGTGTGGTATGAGTTATAGCCTGGTAATGTAGGGGTGCTCTTTGGAGCCTTGAACCAGGTCTCAGTCACTGCACAGACATCAATGTTCTCCATTTTAAGGAGTGCCTCGAGTGAGTGTATTTTGAGATTTAGACTTCTTGCATTGAGCAGCATCACCCGCAGTTTTTGCTTGCCTGTTCCTGTTATGGTGGTGAATTTGTCATTTGAACCTTGCCTAAAAAAGATAGTATAGGGGCGGCAAGAGCCTTTGCCAAAATCTGGAATCCCAGGGTCCCCATGTGTGGTCACATGTGGCGAGTCACCCTTACATGAATGGGTTATGTGCCATGCACACACCGCCCACCCCATAGCGCTACCCTGACAAGCCAGCTGAGGTCATCCAATGTAAAATACACCTTTGGGAGTGTTGTAGCCCAGTAAGCTCCTTGGTGCATTCTATAACTATGTAGTGTGATAAACTAGTTAGGCAGGTGTTCTAACCTCAGACATGGCAAGTGTGTGTATTAGTGTTTGTGTGCGTGTCTGTCTCTCACTGACTGTGTAGAGAATAATGCCTTTTAGGCTATTCACACCCCTTACAATTCACATACCCACCTTTGGCAAGGCTGCTGATGTCATCCACCTAGAAATACTCTCCTGGGAAGGCTGTAATCCAGTAATCTCCATAGCGCATGCTGTAACTTCGTACTGCTGTACTGTAATAATGTAGTTAGGTAGGAGATCAAACCCCAGATGTGGCAACTGTGCGTGTGTGAGTCTATTTGTGTGTGTCTGTCAGTCATGGACTGTGCAGAGAGCTATGCTTTTTAGGCTACTCACACCCCTTACAATTCAAATACCTACCTTTGGCAAGGCTGCTGATGTCACGCACCTAGAAATACACCTCTGGGACAGTTGTAGCCCAGTAATCTCCATAGCATGTTCTGTAACTAAATACAGCCATAGTGTGATAAAGGAGTTAGGTGGGAGTTCTAACCTCAGACCTGCCTTGTGTGTGTGTATGCGTGCATGTCTGACTGTGAAGAGAGCAATACTTTTAGGGTACTCACATCCCTTACATTTCACATACCCAACTTTGGCAAGGCTGCTGATGTCACCCACCTAGAAATACACCTCTGGGAAGGCTGTAGCTCACTAATCTCTGTAGTGCATCCTATAACTGCGTACTGCTGTAGTATGATAAACTAGTTAGGTAGGAGTTCCAAGCCTGGCAACTGTGTTTGTGTGCATGTCTGACTGTGTACAGTGCAATGCTTTTAGACTACTCACACCCCTTACAATTCAAATACCCACCTTTGGCAAGGCTGCTAATGTCACGCACCTAGAAATACACCTCTGGGACAATTGTCACCCACTAATCTCTGTAGCATATCCTGTAACTGCGTACGGACATAGTGTGATAAAGGAGTTAGGTGGGAGTTCTAACCCCAAACCTGCCAACTGTGTGTGCGTATATGCGTGCGTGTCTGACCGTGTAGAGAGCAATGCTATTTAGACTACTCATACCCCTTACAATTCACATACCCAACTTTGGCAAGGCTGCTGATGTCATGCACCTAGAAATACACCTCTGGGAAGGTTGTCGGCCAGTAGTCTCTGTAGCACGTCCTGTATCTGCATACTGCTGTAGTGTGAATTAGAACCATGGTAGGGTTCTATCCCCACTCATGGCAGTTCTGGATGTATTGCGTATGACACTGTCTGTGTAGGGAGCAATGCATTTTAGTCTAGTCTCTCGCAGTCAGTTTCAAATGCCCTACTTTGGCACTCCTGCTGATGTCAGTCATTGTGAAATTCACTTTTGGGGAAGGGGTTACTACAGTAATATCCATGGCACATACTATAACTGTGTAGTGCTGTAGTGTAATAAACTCGTTAGGTAGGGGTTCTACTCCCAAATATGACAGGTGTATGTGTGTGTGTGTGTGTGTGTGTGTGTGTGTGTGTGTGTGTGTGTGTGTGTGTGTGTTTGTAACCCATACAGGTGTGGAGTGGGTTTTGCATATTTCTTATATGGTGGCCATACTATATATCACAATGTCTATCATACAGGGTTAACAGATGTGATATGGCTGAGAGGCTGAGGTGCAAAGACATACCCATACATGTGAAATCAAGGCCAGGCAATCACAGTTAGCAACCCCAGTATTACACAGAGCACACTCTCAACCCATGTGTAATACACACACACACACACACACACACACACACACACACACACACACACACACACATGCCTAGGTAACAGCCAATATGTGGGTAGTACACTGCATATTGATCACTGATAGTAACTATGGAGTGACAGCAGTTGGCCACAAAGGGCATCCCACACTGTCCATCTGTCCAATATGCATGTACGTGCAGACAGTGCACCTCCACCCTGTTCCCCAATGGACACCTGCACCACCTGTGGTGCCATCACATGTGACCCACAACAGACATACCATGCCTGACAACATGCCCTGTATGGACAGATGCCACTGACACCAGGGAATGCTGATAGCATGCTCTCAATGTAGGTGCAGGGTAAAGCTGCTGGCCATTACCCGTTCCCACCACAGGTGGGCAGGACTGGCTCATTTGATGATAATCTGTGTTCACAACATGGGCCAGACACCCCAGGTACAGTTCCATATGTCACTGTACATGCATGTGGGAGGTGTGCACATCCAAGACACTGTCCATGTCATGGACTAAGGAACACAGACATGGTAAGGGATGCACAGCATTGGCCACACACAATAGTCACCCAGGTGACCAGATGGGGGATACAATACCCACCTGTGTGCGCAAATGCAGACATTACATCCCTGAGCCACAATACAGACCATCGTCATGTGACCTGATGCCAAGGTACACCTATCTCCTAGCCTTGGACAGCTGTCTGGTGCAGTAGAACACCACACACCTGTGCAGACATGCACCCATGCATGTCAGCACTAGCACCCTGTGTGTTTGTGTGTGTATTGCATGCTGCATATGTTCACGGCCACACTCCCTATACCCCCATGGGCATACTGCAGCATGTTGTCTGATGTCAGACACCTCCCCATGCCCATCACCCATACAACCCCCACATGACCTGTGTGGTGCATGGGATGCCTGCACAGTGATATGATGTGGCAATCCCACAACAGATGAGTTGTACACCTGGCCCTGTCACGTGTGTCAATGTGTGTGTGTCCTTGTGAGAGTGTGGCTGTGTTGACGCTGGCACCTGTTCATATGGACAGGCATGTGTATGTCACCTACCATACAGCTACTGTATCCCTGTTACAGATGTCATTCAGCATCACATATGTGTTCTGAGTGCTCCACAACAGGTAACCCATGTGGTGCATCTAATAATTGCATCGAACTGTGCTAGCACTACATAGTTGTTAGGGATTTGATATCCTGTGCTGGTAGGTGTGTGACACAAACGTCTTTCAGTTTTACCCTCCCACCCCTCCCTGACATGTATTTGCCTCTGACTGCATCCACCACCCCCTCTCTTGTGGACATGGAGACCTACACCTGCTTTGCTTAGGCAGCAGCATATGTATTGTAAGTGATGCTCATCATCAGCTGATGGGCTCTGCATGAATCGCAACCCTCCCCTAGCTGATTGCATGTGAAACAGCTGTGATAATATTTCCATAGCCAACTTATGGAAACACACTCCAATACCTAGGAACATCATGGTGGTGTTGGCCCTTTTCATCCACTGTGAGGAGGAACTAGATCTGTTGTGTGGCAAACAGAATCTCAAATGGATTAGGGTGTACCTCTAATAACATACACTGTGGAAACAGTGCAACAAACAGGAGGGGGATGTGCCTGACCTGACTACAGACTGTAAGTGCTGCTATACTGCATTTGGAGTAATTTTGCTTTAACAGTGTTTGTGTGGATATGGCTGTTGCACATGTCTCAATACCTGCCATGTCAGTTCCATGTTTATGGGGAATCCCCATCTGCAGGGTCATCTGCAACCTGGGCAGTGTTGTATCCATGGTTTCATGTGTCACCAACTGAGCATCTAGCTGTGGACTGCAGAAGGCAGTTTGAGGATTGCAGTCAGTAGATGGAGAAAGCCATGACAGTCACAGAAATCATATCCCTCAAAGGACATATGCTGCAACAAACCTGTAACAACAGTAAATGTATGTGGTTATCACAGCAACATGTCAATATTGGCCCTGTGTATGTGCTTCCAGCCACACCTCTGTCAACCTTTGTACATATGTCATGCATGAAGTGCTGCATATGTGCTGTACACCATAATTTGTGGCATCATATCTGAGAACAAGCCATTGATATAACTGACTGCTACACATGTTATGTACAGTAGGGGTTACATTTCATGACATTACCTGCACATTCTGTGGATGTTCATACAGTACTGAGGTCTGTGTACCTATGTTGAATGTCGATAGTGTGTGTATTGTTAATATGTACCTTAGCCTGTGTACAGACTGTGGTAGATGACATTGTTCTAGTTCCCCTACTATCAGATGTTACATGCTGCTCCACTGTATGGTACTGTAATGGCATACATGTTTGTAGGGCCATAAACACATGTGTTCCATGCCACAGACAGCAATCAGACCAAACTGTGTAGCAGGCCAGTATATGCAAGGTCAGTCTGTGAGTGGCACATATGGCGATGGTGTAGAACACATAGTCCATATACTGTAATACCATGCTAGCTAACCATATGTGGCTGTGGCTGTGTTCACATTGGTTGTGGATGCACTTTCACAGAGGTGTATCTTACCCTGTGCTGTGACATGCCTGTTGAGCCTGCTTTATATGCAGGTACATGTGCATTCCCCCTCAGGAGATGTAGGCCAGTGTTGAGCCAGTCTGCCTGCAGCCTGCACAGTGCATTGTGAAATGCCTAGCAGCTGAGTGTACTTACCCAGTGGGATGTCATGTGCAGATACTAGCCAGATGCCCTGCTGCCGGGCCTCCCTTAACAGTCACGTATGTCAGACAGGGCAGTGGGATGCAGTGCAGATGTATGTCAATATCTATTGGGTAGTATGTGGCCATGGCACCCCTGTACCAGTGGTCATACAGTGTCAGGCCAGACAGGGGTGTGTGAATGCATGACCTATGGTGAACATCATATACCAGTCATTATGTGTTATACCCATCTACATGGCCATCTACATCCATATTGTCAGGCAAGGTACACATGTGTCGCACTAAGGGCTTATGTGTATACCTCTGTACTGTACAGAGTGTGTCTGACTTTCCACATATATTGGCCAATATCTCTGCTGCAGTCCACAGTGGCATTACGTGATAGCAGCAGTACTGTACAATGATGTCCTTAGGATGTCTGTCAGTAGCCAATGGCACACATGTTATAAGCAGATGTGACCTCCCACACACACCATGTCTGTGAAGACAATCCCAATGACAGTAGTAATAGTCTACTAGTATACCTGCTATACATACCTGACATCCCCTGCAACTACGACATTGGGATCATATGGGCTGGGGTTGGCCTACACCTCATGTCCAAGACATATGGTGGGAATATATGTACATATACTTATCCAGATAGCCAGATATACATGATTACACATGTGTACTACACCCAATTAACACTGTCATGGCAAACACCT